>NC_133809.1:1107280-1274780 GCF_043250625.1 Sebastes fasciatus | reverse complement strand
CACAAAATTAAGTAAAATTCTTAAAAAAATATGTACTTAATCATGAATGACTTGCAAAATCCTTTATTACGACATTAAGTGAAATTCTTATGAAATGAGCAAAATCCTTCATTAGAAAAAAAGTAGTTAAAGTAAAATCCTCAATTATAAATTTGTGTAAATTTGTTAAGTACAACATTAAGAAAATTCCAAAAGTAAAAAATTCTTTAAAATTCCTTGAATACAAAAATAAGTAAAATTCATAGAAATGAAGCACATTCTTTAAGTGTAAAATTACGTAAACTCCTTATATACAAAAATTAGCGAAATTCTACTGTAATAAAATTAAGTAAAATTTAAAATTCTTATGTGATAAGAAAATTGCTTAATTACATAATTAAGAAATTCTTAAAAAATAAGTAAATTACTTAATTATGAAAATTTGCAAAATCCTTAATTACAAAATTAAGTGAAATTCTTAAAAAAATAAGTAAATTACTGAATTATGAATATTTTCAAACTCCTTAATTACAAAATTAAGTAAAATTCTTAAAAAATAAGTAAATGATTTAATTATGAAAATTTAGTAAAAGGTAGTAAAAGTAAAAACCTCAATTATAAATTTTTCTTATGTACAAAATTAAGCAAAATTCTAATGAAATACTAAAATTCCTTCATCACACTATAAGCTGTTAATACTGTTTTATTTTTGCTCCCATTTGTATTATTATGGTTATTTCTTTAGCTAAATGTGGTCGTGCTCACAACAATAAATGAGCCATGTGAACCACAAGGGAGCGCTAAAGTGAGCTCATAAAGTTCATGTGTCACTAACCAGATGAAACTGGTGTGAAAACAGCCTCTGGTTTTTAATCCTCTACTTTGTTTGCTGGCTACATGACTTTGATTCATTCATTATAGATATTGTTGAATCACAAACACCAACAGATTGTCAACGTGGCAGCAGATGTGCTTCACCAACCCTGGATGTGCTCCAGATCTACAGAGAAGAGACTAACACATTGTTGGTTTTCATGTTGAGAGTGAAACAAATATAGTATATGATGTAATAGAATAGAAGCAGCCTTCTTGTTTAAAGGGAACATGCGTCTAAAATGAGCTGCTGCTGGGTTGTGTGTTATAAATCCATCTGGATGTGAGATGAGCTCCTTGGAGGTGCTACTCTGCTCCCTGAGCTCCTTCCTCTTCAGCTGCAGGAACACCCAGGTTATAATAATCCGGCTCAGCCTTCTCCCGTCTGCTCGGCCTCTGCCCCCTCTTGCCCTGGAGACACATGACAGCACACAGATGTGACTTCCTGCATCACTCCTCTCTCTTCACTTCAATAAGCACAGACTGAGTGCTTCATGTCAGTCAGCGGTCTGAACAACAGACGTGTGTCAGTACCTTATAGTAGAAGTAAAGGCCAATGTTCGCCAACAGCAGAATCAGCGGCAGGACGATGGCTCTGATGATGAAAGGCCTTAGATCTGATCAAACACATGGACAGTCATCACATCACATCACATGACATCATGAGTCCAACAGCTCCCATTAAACACAAACTGTAGTGACCTGAAATCTAAAAGCACTTCTTCAATCCTCTTTATGTGAATCCAGGCTCTGAGGACGGAGACTGTTCTTTGTTGGACAGATTAGAAAGTCCTCTAAGATTAATCTGTAGAAATACAACTGACGTGACTTTAGTGAGACTTTGATATGTTTACAACCAAACATGCTCCGTCCTCCAGCAGACTGTTTGCTGTTGACATTCATCCACTTTGTACAAGTGTGGTTACTATATGACATGTGGAACACAATGACAGTAGTCACAGTGTCATTCCACAAACAACAACATGCACAGACTTATTATGACTGAACATGTCATAACCCTTAAAGCACTTTGATGAAGTACTACTAGTACTACTTAGATGAAGTACTACTAGTACTACTTAAATGAAGTACTACTAGTACTACTTAGATGAAGTACTACTAGTACTACTTAAATGAAGTACTACTAGTACTACATCTCTGTCTTTAATCGGTTGTGAGCAGACGTCCTAAAGTGACGTCATCTCCACGTAGAATAAACCTCTAATTTGTATTCATGTTTTAATCTCTATGATCTCTGAAGGCTCCGACAAAATTCATCAAACTTCTTAAATACAAAAATAATCAGAATTCTTATGAAATAAAAAAAAAATCCTCAATTACAAATGAAGTAAAATCCTTAATTACGAAAAATAAGCTAAATTCTTAATTACAAAGTTACGTAAATTCCTTAAGTACAAAAATATGCAAAATTCTTACAAAATAAGAAAATTCCTTAAGTACAAAGTTAAGTACAATTCTTATGAAATAAGAAAATTCCTGAAGTACAAAAATATGCAAAATTCTTAATTACAAATGCAGTAAAATCCTTAATTCGGAAATAAACAAAATTCTTATTTACAAAATTACGTAAATTCATAAAGTACAAAATAAGAAAATTCCTTAAGTTCAAAACTAAGTAAAATTCTTATGAAATAAGAAAATTCCTCAAGTACACAAGAGTTAAGTACAAGTACACGTATTAACACCAAAAATGATCAGAAAAATGAACAAGATAATGAAAACTATCTAAACTGACAGAAACCATCTTTGGGACTTCTTTAGTTTGGCCCATGTCCCATCCACTAACACGGAGGAGGCGGGACTTATGAGCTATACTGCAGCCAGCCACCAGGGGGCGATCCAGATGTTTTAGCTTCACTTTTTGGGAGCTGTCATGTCGTCCATCTTTATATACAGTCTATGGTTGAGAGTAAGACAAATATAGTAGAGTATAAAGGTGCGGAGCTGTAAAATGAAGTGTTGGATGTTGGATGTTACAGGGACTGTGATACATGTTAAATGCATAAAAAAGTTACAATCTATCGCCTTGCTTACAGTATCTTAATATATGGTGATATACTGAATGGTAACCCCTGTATCATGATACGTATCGTATCGCCTGACTCTTGCCAATACACAGCCCTAATGTAATAGAATAGAAGCAGCCTTCTTGTTTGAAGGGAACATGCGTCTAAAATGAGCTGCTGCTGGGTTGTGTGTTATAAATCCATCTGGATGTGAGATGAGCTCCTTGGAGGTGCTACTCTGCTCCCTGAGCTCCTTCCTCTTCAGCTGCAGGAACACCCAGGTTATAATAATCCGGCTCAGCCTTCTCCCGTCTGCTCGGCCTCTGCCCCCTCTTGCCCTGGAGACACATGACAGCACACAGATGTGACTTCCTGCATCACTCCTCTCTCTTCACTTCAATAAACACAGACTGAGTGCTTCATGTCAGTCAGCGGTCTGAACAACAGACGTGTGTCAGTACCTTATAGTAGAAGTAAAGGCCAATGTTCGCCAACAGCAGAATCAGCGGCAGGACGATCGCTCTGATGATGAAAGGCCTTAGATCTGATCAAACACATGGACAGTCATCACATCACATCACATGACATCATGAGTCCAACAGCTCCCATTAAACACAAACTGTAGTGACCTGAAATCTAAAAGCACTTCTTCAATCCTCTTTATGTGAATCCAGGCTCTGAGGACGGAGACTGTTCTTTGTTGGACAGATTAGAAAGTCCTCTGAGATTAATCTGTAGAAATACAACTGACGTGACTTTAGTGAGACTTTTATATGTTTACAACCAAACATGCTCCGTCCTCCAGTAGACTGTTTGCTGTTGACATTCATCCACTTTGTACAAGTGTGGTTACTATATGACATGTGGAACACAATGACAGTAGTCACAGTGTCATTCCACAAACAACAACATGCACAGACTTATTATGACTGAACATGTCATAACCCTTAAAGCACTTTGATGAAGTACTACTAGTACTACTTAGATGAAGTACTACTAGTACTACTTAAATGAAGTACTACTAGTACTACTTAGATGAAGTACTACTAGTACTACTTAAATGAAGTACTACTAGTACTACATCTCTGTCTTTAATCGGTTGTGAGCAGACGTCCTAAAGTGACGTCATCTCCACGTAGAATAAACCTCTAATTTGTATTCATGTTTTAATCTCTATGATCTCTGAAGGCTCCGACAAAATTCATCAAACTTCTTAAATACAAAAATAATCAGAATTCTTATGAAATAAAAAAAAAATCCTCAATTACAAATGAAGTAAAATCCTTAATTACGAAAAATAAGCTAAATTCTTAATTACAAAGTTACGTAAATTCCTTAAGTACAAAAATATGCAAAATTCTTACAAAATAAGAAAATTCCTTAAGTACAAAGTTAAGTACAATTCTTATGAAATAAGAAAATTCCTGAAGTACAAAAATATGCAAAATTCTTAATTACAAATGCAGTAAAATCCTTAATTCGGAAATAAACAAAATTCTTATTTACAAAATTACGTAAATTCATAAAGTACAAAATAAGAAAATTCCTTAAGTTCAAAACTAAGTAAAATTCTTATGAAATAAGAAAATTCCTCAAGTACACAAGAGTTAAGTACAAGTACACGTATTAACACCAAAAATGATCAGAAAAATGAACAAGATAATGAAAACTATCTAAACTGACAGAAACCATCTTTGGGACTTCTTTAGTTTGGCCCATGTCCCATCCACTAACACGGAGGAGGCGGGACTTATGAGCTATACTGCAGCCAGCCACCAGGGGGCGATCCAGATGTTTTAGCTTCACTTTTTGGGAGCTGTCATGTCGTCCATCTTTATATACAGTCTATGGTTGAGAGTAAGACAAATATAGTAGAGTATAAAGGTGCGGAGCTGTAAAATGAAGTGTTGGATGTTGGATGTTACAGGGACTGTGATACATGTTAAATGCATAAAAAAGTTACAATCTATCGCCTTGCTTACAGTATCTTAATATATGGTGATATACTGAATGGTAACCCCTGTATCATGATACGTATCGTATCGCCTGACTCTTGCCAATACACAGCCCTAATGTAATAGAATAGAAGCAGCCTTCTTGTTTGAAGGGAACATGCGTCTAAAATGAGCTGCTGCTGGGTTGTGTGTTATAAATCCATCTGGATGTGAGATGAGCTCCTTGGAGGTGCTACTCTGCTCCCTGAGCTCCTTCCTCTTCAGCTGCAGGAACACCCAGGTTATAATAATCCGGCTCAGCCTTCTCCCGTCTGCTCGGCCTCTGCCCCCTCTTGCCCTGGAGACACATGACAGCACACAGATGTGACTTCCTGCATCACTCCTCTCTCTTCACTTCAATAAACACAGACTGAGTGCTTCATGTCAGTCAGCGGTCTGAACAACAGACGTGTGTCAGTACCTTATAGTAGAAGTAAAGGCCAATGTTCGCCAACAGCAGAATCAGCGGCAGGACGATCGCTCTGATGATGAAAGGCCTTAGATCTGATCAAACACATGGACAGTCATCACATCACATCACATGACATCATGAGTCCAACAGCTCCCATTAAACACAAACTGTAGTGACCTGAAATCTAAAAGCACTTCTTCAATCCTCTTTATGTGAATCCAGGCTCTGAGGACGGAGACTGTTCTTTGTTGGACAGATTAGAAAGTCCTCTGAGATTAATCTGTAGAAATACAACTGACGTGACTTTAGTGAGACTTTGATATGTTTACAACCAAACATGCTCCGTCCTCCAGCAGACTGTTTGCTGTTGACATTCATCCACTTTGTACAAGTGTGGTTACTATATGACATGTGGAACACAATGACAGTAGTCACAGTGTCATTCCACAAACAACAACATGCACAGACTTATTATGACTGAACATGTCATAACCCTTAAAGTACTTTGATGAAGTACTACTAGTACTACTTAAATGAAGTACTACTAGTACTACTTAAATGAAGTACTACTAGTACTACATCTCTGTCTTTAATCGGTTGTGAGCAGACGTCCTAAAGTGACGTCATCTCCACGTAGAATAAACCTCTAATTTGTATTCATGTTTTAATCTCTATGATCTCTGAAGGCTCCGACAAAATTCATCAAACTTCTTAAATACAAAGATTAGGAAAATTATTATGAAATTAAAGAAAGTCCTTAATTACAAAATTAAGTAAAATCTTTAATTATAAATAAACAAAACTCTTAATAACAAAATTACGTAAATTCATGAAGTACAAACATTTGTAAAATTTTTATGTAATAAGAAAATAAAGTAAACTTCTTATGAAATAAGCAAAGTCCTTAATTATTAAAATAAGCCCAATCCTTGATTAGAGAATGAAAGCTTCTCTGTTGTCAGCTGATCATTTCCACATTTTCCAAACCTGCATGTAAACAGTCAGCTTACCTGCGACGGTGAGAGAGATCAGACGGCTCTCAGAGAAGAAGTCGTGAGAAAAAACATAGACGTGATAAACACATCTGTAGCTTCCTTGGTGGGCGGGCTCTGCAGCAGGAAACAGGAAGTGGGCGGAGTGATTGACAGCTGGCTGGGTGTAGTTGAGTGCTGAGGTGGAGGAGGTGAAGGTGAGATGGAAGGAGCCTCCTGGGTACTGTGGCTGGACGGAGCAGCTGATGGTGAAGGTGGAGTCCCTGAGCACGTGAAACCCCTGCTGCTGGGCCTCGGAGACCCGGTCCACGGAGGAGGACCCAGAGATGTTGGGCTGAAGCAGCAGGTCTGTAAACACAGAGAGATGATTGGCTGAGAGCCGGAGCACGTTCAGTCTGAAAACAGCGTGCACTGGTTTGCTACGGTTTCCGGGTTGAACGGCGTGTTTCCTGGAAATGATGCACAACAGGCTTTGAGGTGCGTTTCCTCTCATTTGGTGGGTGTGTCAGAGGTGTTACCCAATCAGCCGCGACGTGCACGAACCCCGCCGTATTATAAAGGCAGTGCATTAGCGTAGCACAACAGAGTGTTCAATGCACCGCCGTTTACGTTTAAACGTTTTTCTGTTTTGTTGACCCTCCGTTCAACTACATGGACCTGATCTTGTGTCTCCTCGTCTCCTCGTCTCCTCGTCTCCTTGATCCTCGATGCTCCGGCTTGTGATCCAGAAATCGATCTCAGCGCTCCATCTTGAAGGAAATCCCAATTCCTAAAATGCATCAGGAGGAGCGAGGAGGCTCGCCGAAGGAGCTATGAGGGACGATACATCTGTGTATACTTTGCTTAAGTCTTCTCGGTGTATGGGGTTCCTCATTACGGATATCCACAACTGAATTATGACTAGTCGTAACTCCAGTTTCAGATATCTACAATTTAATTCTGACTAGTCACAATGAGGTTATAGATATCTGGAATAAGAACTCTTGATTAGTCACAATGTGATTACGACTAGTCAGAATGTAGTTGTAGATATCTCTAATGTTAATTCTTGATAGTCAAGCTGAGCTATTAAATGTTAAAACAGCTCTCCATACACTTCTCTACACTTTAGGATGTCATTGTCCTGGATAACTTTACAGTTCAGTCCAATGGAAACCACCGACTGTCACTGTGACGGAGGAAGGAACATACTGGAAACATTACTGTCATAGATGATGTCATAGATGATGTCACTGATGGGCTTACCTGAGCAGGTGAGATTCAGGATGTAGTCAGAGGAAGTTGATGTTGCACACTCCCTCAGAGCAGATCCAGACTGAACACAGTCAGACATGATGATCCACACAGATCTGTCTGAGGACTCCTCTCTCTCTTCTACAGAAACAGCAGAGCCACAGTCCAACTCTCTGTAGACAGTTGATGCTTCCTTCAGGATCCAGTCAGAGTAACGGCCACTCACTGGTCTCCAGTCTCCCTGATGTTTCAGCTCCAGTGTTCCTGCACAGCGACTGTCTCCTCCCACCAACCTGACAGGCTCTGAACAGAAACAAGAGAGTCGTCAGTAAAAGAATAAAGTGAGTTTCATTAGAACAGAAATGAACCAGATCAGAGCTGCAGCTCCTCTTCTACCTGAGCAGGTGAGTCCAACAGCTTTGCCAGGTGAGCAGGTGTTTCTATCTGAGCCTGAGCTTCTACAGTCCAGGAGAGCAGACTCAGTTCCTCCACACTGGAACTCTTTGGTCCACATTGAAGCCTCCACGTCTCCATAGAGCGCCCCCTGGAGGACTGAAGGAGCCCCACAGCCAAGCTGCCTACAGACCACCTCTGCATCCTGCTGGTCAAAGTCAGCTTCACACACTGAGGACCACCACTGGTTAGAGTGGTTAGACTGGTTAGTCTTCACCTCCAGTCTGCCTGAGCACAGACTAGTCCCATTCACCAGCCTGACAGAGTCTGGAGAGATGATAGAAGATGAAATAGAGAGAGATAAAAGACACCAGACACTCAATAAAAAGATGTCATGAAACAACAACTCAGTGATTCCAACTGGACTCAGAACAGTTCCAACATGAGTTCATCATCAGAAAGCTGTAAAGCTGAAGAAGGAGTCCTTTCAGGCTGGTTGCTGGTTGGCTGAGGGGACTCCTGAAGCAGCAGACATGTATGTTTCATATCAGTGATGTGACGGTGAGGAAATGTTCCCTCCGGTTAATGAACTTATGGCAACACCGGTGTTACCGATTACACCGGACATTTTACAAGAACAGATGACGGTCAACATGTGTAGCGTGCTGACTCTGATCTCTACCGCCGGGTGGCGGTGTGTCTCGCCTCTCCAGTAGAGCTTTTCCTGAAGGGCTGTAGAGGTCTACCTGGCGCCGCTGCGCCGCACACACCAGCTGTGACCGCTCCGTCCTCCTCGCGACGATTACCTCATTAACGTTGTGGATCCCTCACAGCATTTGGGTTTAAATCTGAAATATTGCCAAATAGGTGCGTTTGCTTTTCGCTTCGACACCAAATCCTCCGCCATCGTCTTGTCTGTCAACTCTGTCTCGTCCCGTGTGTGAAACCTGACTCCTGCTACTCTGAGCTGACTCCTTACAGAGCAGATGAATTCACTTTCAGATCGTAGCGTCCGTCGTCCGACTATCTGTTGATAACATGCTGCTGATACACCAACATGAACTAAATGGGTTTTATTTCTGTAACAAAAGCAAGACGAGGGTGGGGACGGTGGGGACGGTGGGGACGTAATGTAATCGGTGTGTGCCCGACCACCATGTAACACCGACTACCGCGACAAGCCTATTTCACATCTACAGATATATATCTTGGTGCATTCTGTTATATTATTACTGTGGGCTCTAACAACTTAAAGAAGCGTTGGACACGGTGCTCGTCTCAACGTGGTGGCTAACCCCTTTATTTCCATGTTTGCATCTCAACAGGAAGTCTAACTCAGTACAACCAGTGGATGGTGGTGTAGGACAAATAGTATGTTGCAAAACACTAATACTACACATTCAGCAGCTGATGTATGGAGGCAGCAGATCAACAGACTCCATCATGGCTGCTGGAGACAGTCTGCTGGGATTCTAGCTGCTGCATGTGTGTGTCATTGTGGGTACATTACTGTCATAGATGATGTCACTGATGATGTCACTGATGGGCTTACCTGAGCAGTTGAGATCCAGGATGGAGTTAGAGGAACCTGATATTGCACACTCCCTCAGAGCAGATCCAGACTGAACACAGTCATACCTGATGCTCCACACAGATCTCTGTGAGGACTCCTCTCTCTGTTCTACAGAAACAGCAGAGCCACAGTCTAACTCTCTGCAGGCAGCAGCTGCTTCCTTCAGGATCCAGCCATAGTAATAGCCCCTCACTGGTCTCCGGTCATAGTCACTCACTGGTCTCCAGTCTCCCTGATGTTTCAGCTCCAGTGTTCCTGCACAGCGACTGTCTCCTCCCACCAACCTGACATCTTCAGACTCTGAACAGAAACAAGAGAGTCGTCAGTAAAGGAAGTGAATTTAAGAAAAGATTAAACTGAGACTTGACTTTATTTCTTTATTTCTCTTTTTTTATTTACGTGTTGAGTTGTGATTTTCTTCAGCCTGGAGTCCTGTAGAAACACAAATATTTATTGTTTAAGTATATTTTTGGAGACGTGATGGAGCCGCTAGCGGGGTGCCTTGAGACCGGCCTGGCCGTCAGTCATGTGAGATAAAAGCTGTTAATATGTCACTTTATTTAGTTTTAATATGTATTAACGCCAGAAAGTAAACATTTAGATTCCCAGTTTGTGGTCAGTTTATCCAAATAACGCCTGTTTGGAAATGTCTTGCAACAGTTTTGGAGATGTGACGAAGCTGCTGACAGGGTGCCTTGAGACCGGCCCGGCCGTCAGTCATGTGATGCGTCTTGCTTGAGTATACTTCAGTGTTTACAGTCTGCAAACTTAATCCTTCATTTAGTCGGCAGTATGCAGAACAATGTGGGAGTGAATCTTTCAGTAGTTCACGATTGTGGATTCAGTACATAGCGGTGCTAATTTCAGGATCTACTCCAGTCCGCTGTGCACTAATAAAGGCGGTGTGGTAAATGATGTCATGACAGCAGAATAAAGTGTGTATAAGATTATGGACTTTTTATATTTAAAATAGTTATATCAAAGAATGTAAACACAAAGACAAAAGGTAACATTTATTCATGCTAAACTTGCAAATAAACACATTTTACTAAAAAGTGTTCAGTATTTCTCAATTCTCAGTGACTTCAAGAATAACAAGTTCAAGTTATACAAAAAATAAAAAATGATGCCCGTTATATAAATAATTTGTTATTTATGGCCAGCTGCTTTTTTATTTCTCAGAAACTTGCCAATTTCACAAATAAATTGTGCACAAAACAACACTGCGAAACTGGTATTTTGTGTGATTCTTCAACTAATCACATAATAATGCTTGTCACAACTTTGACTTGGTGTGTATTATCCATCAGTAGAAATATATAGGTTCTTTTGTAGAAAAAAACTATTAAAAATCGTCCCAATGGCATCACGTGTCGGACACGGACGTTGTAGTACCGCCGTTTGGCCACTACGAACCAACGCAGTACATTTTTTTAAAATTTTCGTATGCTATTTTATTATTAAATTAATTTTGATTCACCATACATTTTCGTAAAACTGCCAATATTCGGGCCTTTCTAGTTCATTGCGCTGGTTAGTATTATAGCTAGGCTAATGTTAGACACCTGGAACGCCTGGAAGGGTATAGCCAAACAGAGGCAGAGTAGGGGCGGGTATACTGGGTCGGCACGCCCAGCAAGTCATGAAATCTCCCATAGAAATATATACGTAGACGCTTCATTGGACGCTTCAGCCCGTTGCAGCGTTGGAGTGAATGTTGATTATTAAAACCAGCTGGAGTGAATGTTGATTATTAAAACCATCTGGAGTGTATGTTGATTATTAAAACCAGCTGGAGTGAATGTTGGTTATTAAAACCAGCTGGAGTGAATGTTGGTTATTAAAACCAGCTGGAGTGAATGTTGATTATTAAAACCAGCTGGAGTGAATGTTGATTATTAAAACCAGCTGGAGTGAATGTTGATTATTAAAACCAGTTGGAGTGAATGTTGATTATTAAAACCAGCTGGAGTGAATGTTGATTATTAAAACCAGTTGGAGTGAATGTTGGTTATTAAAACCAGCTGGAGTGAATGTTGATTATTAAAACCAGCTGGAGTGAATGTTGGTTATTAAAACCAGCTGGAGTGAATGTTGATTATTAAAACCAGCTGGAGTGAATGTTGATTATTAAAACCAGCTGGAGTGAATGTTGATTATTAAAACCAGCTGGAGTGAATGTTGATTATTAAAACCAGCTGGAGTGAATGTTGGTTATTAAAACCAGCTGGAGTGAATGTTGGTTATTAAAACCAGCTGGAGTGAATGTTGGTTATTAAAACCAGCTGGAGTGTATGTTGGTTATTAAAACCAGCTGGAGTGAATGTTGGTTATTAAAACCAGCTGGAGTGAATGTTGGTTATTAAAACCAGCTGGAGTGTATGTTGGTTATTAAAACCAGCTGGAGTGAATGTTGGTTATTAAAACCAGCTGGAGTATATGGAGAGAGGAGGAGAGGAGGAGGAGGAGAGAGGAGGAGAGAGGAGGAGAGGAGGAGAGAGGAGGAGAGGAGGAGGAGGAGAGAGGAGGAGAGGAGGAGAGAGGAGGAGAGGAGGAGGAGGAGAGAGGAGGAGAGGAGGAGAGAGGAGGAGAGGAGGAGGAGGAGGTGGGAGGAGCTCTCCAGAGTACACCAGTCTTGTAACTCTGAACACTTTCACCAACACTGGAGGGTATGTTACTCCGGCTGTTGTTGTAATGACTCTGAAAGAGTTCATTTACTTTGACAAGGCATATTTAACTCTGGAGAATTTGCAGTGTAGGAGCGCCCAGCGAGTCATGAAATCTCCCATAGAAATGTACACATAGACGCTGCATTGGACGCTTCAGGCCCGTTGCAGCGATACGTCAACGTGGGCGTCATATTGGACCTGGTAAGACTGGCCTGTAACCCTGTACTAGTGAACGGGGGAGCTGCGTTTTTCTGGATAAAAAGCACTATAACGTCTACATTAGACAGGCGGTATGCCAATTGGACAAAGGCTATATTGTTAACATCTTTATGGTTGGGGAGCTGGACTTTGACTAAGTTGGTGCCTCGGCCGGAAGGCAGCCGCAAGCGGCAGTTCGCAGGTTCAAGACGTTTTTCGCTCAACAGGACAATTTGCGATAATCAAAGCCGCACGTCAGCAAAGTCACTTCAGCTGGTTTAATTCGGAGGGTGAGACCAGTCATACGCTTGTTTTATCATGACAATGTATGCAGCCTTTCAGTAATTGTACAGTCAATGTCCCACCAGTCATATTTGTTGGCCTTTTGGGGACATGTTTCAACAGATTAATTAAAAATATCCAGTTAGTTTGGTGATTTTGGACAAACTGTGAATGACTTATGGATAAATTTGTGCCAGACCCATGCACATGTTTGGAACTGATGGCGCCCCCTTTTGAGTGATTTAAAAATAGTTTTACAGACGTGGTTCAACATTGTTATGAAATATATCCTGTGAGTTTTGTATTGATTGGACAAACAATTTCTGATGTACGGTCTGACTTGTGTTATGCCACGCCCATTTGTTTTTCATTTGTCGCTCCCCCTAGTGGTCGATTTGAATGAAACGTTCAGGGAATGTTTTAGGTACTCTTGTGGACATATCAAGCAAGTTTCAAGATGATGAGCCAACTGGTTGTTGACTTAAGTCTGTTTATGTGTTGAGCCACGCCCTTTTGAAATTCATTGGTTAACATCTTGAAAATGAAATGAGATATTAACAGGCTTCATGCAACTTTTGAAAAGCTTGGTCCAACAATGATACACAGAAAATTTGGTAGAAATCGGACCTTTGATTTAGGAGGAAATGTCAAAAACGTGTTTTTCAAAAAAGCGGGAAATCAAGTTGACGGACTTCAGCGGTCCAAGAGGCTTTTTTGTAGAACACATGGAGCTGGACATGTGTGTTACATTTCAAGTCAATTGGACTTTAGGTGTGTGGGGGCCCGCCTTTTAATTTATCACTTTTTTGTGTGTCAGTGATAGCGCCACCATGTGGCCAATTTAGATCATATTTTATGTGAAGCATTAGGACATCATGGCCCCTTATGGTACCAAGTTTCATGTCTTAGGCTCGTTACAGCTCACAGCAAATTGAGCAAAGGCATAGGATTAGATCGGATAGATGGGGTGGGAATGAAAGAGTTCACGAGAACTAATTTCTTGTGGTAACAACAGATGATAGATTCTGCTGGAAATCACACATTAAACATGTAGAAACTAAAGAAGCATCTCAGTATTAAACAAAACCAAACAGGTTCTGGATCAGAAATCACTCCACGTTCTCTACTGTTCACTAGTTTTACCATATTTAAATTACTGTGCGGAGGTCTGGGGCAACAACTACAAATGTTCATTAACATTCACTATCTATTCTCTAAAAAAGAGCAATATGGATTATTCACAATGTCGATATCTGGATCACACCACCTCCTTATTCTTACAGTCAAAGTTATTAAGATTTACAGATCTAGTGGAGTTTCACACAGCACAAATAATGTTTAAGGCTAAAAAGAACCTGCTACCAGAAATATTCAACAAGGGGGGGGATTTAATTTAAAAACTCATAGTGTTCATACGACCATGAAAAGTTTCTGTATCTCAATCTGTGGAGTGAAACTATGGAACAGTTTTAATGTGGAACTAAAGCAATGTCCAAACTTAGAGCAGTTTAAAATGAGGAATAAAGACATGATATATATATATATATGTGTGTGTATATATATGTGTGTGTATATATATATATGTATACATATATACATGTGTCTATGGTCTGTCCTGTTTTGGTCCTCAGTGATGAATACGTTGTGTTTCCTGTGGCTGCTTCACAATAAAAGTCCACTGTGTTGGTCCAGTTGAGGTGTTTTAATGTGAAGCAGCAGCAGCAGGAAATGTTATCATGTGTTCGTATCATCAGTAAGATAATGCAGCTCAGATCCGGCTGTAGGAGAGTGAACAGGAAACAGTGAGGCTGATATCAATCAGAGCAGCTTACAAACAGCATCACTGATAACGTGCTGCATCGTTTCCTCTCAATGTGTCATGAGTCTGAATCTATGGCGGACTCCGCCACTAACCATGAAGCCCACCGCCCAGAGAGATCATTACTGAGTACACATACGGCTACACTGACTACAGCAATAACAACTGACTGGAAACAGAATCAAACACTTGGTTTGACTTGGTGAAAATATGAAAGATTATAACCAGGGCTGTCAAAGTTAATGTGTTAAAGCAAATATGTTTTAATGCCATTCATTTCTTTAATGCATTAATTATGCTAAATGCAGTACCGGTGAGGGTTTCTGGATCAATATCTGTCATTGTTCTGTGTTAATAGATTTACATTAATAAATATATACATTCATTTACATAAAGCAGCATATTCGTCCACTCCCATGTTGATAAGAGTATTAAATACCTGACAAATCTCCCTTTAAGGTTCATTTTGAACGGATAAAAAAATGTGTGATTAATCATGATTAACTATTTTAATCGCCCTAGTATTAATGTATTCATTTTATTAGCATTTAAATGTATTTATTTATTTTTTGCATTTATTTTCTATTCATTTTAAATTAATAAATTCATTTATAAATTATGAAATTGTATTTATTTATTTTCCCTTTGCATTTTCTTCCTTATTTATTTCCCCAAACTTATTTATTTCTGTATTCTTTTCTTTATACATTTCTACTTCATTATGAAAATTAGGACAATTTTATATATAAATTTAAATAAATACTAGCATTACGTACTAGTAAGATGTGATTTACAATAATACATATATACATACATTTACATAAAGCATCATATTTGTTAAATTTATTTATTTATTTTTGCATTTATTTTATATTTATTTTATATCAATAAATTAATTTATAAATTATTCAATTGTATTTATTTATTTCCCCAAACTTATTTATTTCTGTATTCTTTTCTTTATACATTTCTACTTCAATATGAAAATTAGGAAAATATCTGTCATTGTTTTCTGTCGTTTATTGATTTACAATAATAAATATATATATATGTATATATATATACATATATATATACACATTGTGCATAAAGCAGCATATTCGTCCACTCCCATGTTGATAAGAGTATTAAATACTGGACAAATCTCCCTTTAAGGTTCATTTAGAATGGATAAAACATGTGTGATTAATGTGTGATTAATTTGTGATTAATCCAGATGAGCTATTTTAATTGATTGACAGCTCTAATTGATGGGTGATCAGTGTCGGCCCGTCTGATACGCTGAATATGCAGCTGCGTAGGGCCCCACAAATACTTTTATTCCTTTAAATTAAGGCTGTCAATCAATTAGAATATTGAATCATGATTCATCACAAATTAATCACACATTAATCACATGTTTTATCCGTTCAAAATGAACCTTAAAGGGAGATTAGTCCAGTATTTAATCCTCTTATCAACATGGAAGTGAACAAATATGCTGCTTTATGCATGTATCTACATAATTGTCCTAATTGTCCTAATTATATGTATGAGGGTTAGAATCCAGCCTTGGTGTGTGTGATCAGGTGGTTCTCTGGTTTAAAGATCAATATAAAGGTGTGAATAAGAACACATGATGTTTAAAGCAGAGTCCTACCTGAGCTCCACAGCAGCAGCAGCATCAGCACCAACAGGTGATCCATGACGTCCAGGTAGACCGTCTGTCTGCTCTGTGTGTGCTGTCCTCACTGGAAGAGCTGCAGCTTCACTCATCATTTACTTCTCTTTAGTTTGACACATGATATTTATCCTCGTCTGACCTGCGTGTCTGAGGAACTGATGTGTTGATAAGAAGCTGCTGACAGCTCGCTGATTCTAGCACTGTGGTTTCTGTTACCGTGACAACCAGGGCAGGCTGAGATGCTGTCAGATTAATGCTGTCAGAGTGATCTTATCGTTTCCAGGTAAAATGAGTCGACCTCAGCAGAGAGTCGTTCAGAGCAGACTGAACTACCGCTGTAACTAACCCTTACACCAATAGTTGATCAATCTGTGTGTTCTGTTATTCATGGAATCAATCAGTGAGGAAGGGAAACATCAGGAAACAGGGAAACATGTGCAGCACAGTCTGTCACAGTCTAAGGTGACGTCTTTTAAATGTCTCGTTTTGTCCAAAAGTCTCTTCAGAGCTGTCGGTTCCTGTTGGATCGTCCCTAAAACTTCTAGCTGTGAAATGATGCTGAGATACGACATGGTGCAGGAGGATATTTTAGTGTTTCAGTGCGTCTGAAGCTGAGAATAAAAACTTGATGTTGGTGTGTGTGTGATCACTTTGTTCTCTGATTTAAAGATCAATAGAAATACTATACTATATATATATATATATATATATATATATATACTTTGAATGTATCTTATATTTTTATATTTTCATTTTCTCATAATAATTATAATAATATATTATATATACAGTATACTACAATAATAATATGATTATTAATAAAAAAAAAAATAATAATAATAATAATTATTATTATTATGTAGTTAAAGTATATTTGATACAAGGATAGGTTCATTATCAATACTATATCATTACCACAATTTTTTCTATAGTTATTAATTTTTCATGTTATTTTATTTTATTTTTATGGTTTAAAGGGGCTGTTTGTAACTTTTTAAGCGTATAAATGTACCGGGCCGGAACACACGTGCGCTCGCGTGTGGCCAGAGCCTCTGCTCCTCTGCCTGCCTTCACTCACAGCGCGCGCCTTCTCGCTGTCTCGCTCCACCTCTCACGTGCATGCTGCTCACTCCACACTGCAGAAGAGTTAGTTTAGCTCTGAGAATATCTAGTGAATGTTCAGTGGACGTTTGTGCAGAAATAACTGCTGCAGCTCCTCCAGACCAACAGAGGTTTCCCGTGTCTTGTGAAGTGACGGGGCTCCGCAGAGAGAAACGTTATCGTCTCCGACCAAAACTCCGGCGTCTCCCCTGTTCCCTCCGGCCGCGGTCGGGAGGCTGAGGCAGGAAAAGCCAACACTAGGATCAGCAGTGATTCATGGAGAGACCTTGGTCTGGTCAGCTAACATTACTGCCAAGCAGCTGAAATATAGAGTGATATTGTGCTTTTAGCTGACGTGTGTCTCCTCACTGTGTTGAGTGATGCTCCTTCATGTCTATGTAGAGCGAGCACAAGCGCCAGCAACAGGACGCTGACTTTAGTTGACTTAACGGACACAGGTGAAGCTGTTAACAACACATTATGAAAGATACAAACAGTCCCTTTAAATATTTGTTTTAAAAAACAAACAAAAAATGTTGATACAAGTTGGAATTAAATTGTAAAATAAGCCTTTCGCTAATAAAAAGAAACCTTAAGAAAAACATAGATATATAGATAGAGATAATAATAATAATAATGATAATAATTCACCTGGACGTAGTTTTCCATCTGTCCATAGGGAGGCGCTGTGAGGCAGCAAACCGGATACAAAGCACCGACGAAGAAGAAGAAGAAGAAGAAGCAGCGGAAGCGGAAATGAGTTCTCTTGTTTTGAAAGAGGGAGATTTAACGGTTTGGAGGAGAATCAGAGAATCAGAGGATCAAGAGGATTCAGGAGAATCAGACAAACAACCAAACTACCTGAATCACCCTCAGAACGAGGCAGCATGACCTCAACCTGATGTTCTACCGCTCTGAATGGAAAGCAGGTTTCTATCATTCGATATTCCCTCATTAATCTACTGAAGATAAACTCTGACTGTCCTTTTCTAACGTTTGAACCTCAACAGACTCTATTACTCTCTATTACTCTTTATTACTCTCTATTACTCTTTATTACTCTTTATTACTCTTTATTACTCTCTATTACTCTCTATTACTCTTTATTACTCTTTATTACTCTCTATTACTCTTTATTACTCTTTATTACTCTTTATTACTCTTTATTACTCTCTATTACTCTTTATTACTCTCTATTACTCTTTATTACTCTTTATTACTCTTTATTACTCTTTATTACTCTCTATTACTCTTTATTACTCTTTATTACTCTCTATTACTCTCTATTACTCTTTATTACTCTATTACTCTATTACTCTCTATTACTCTTTATTACTCTATTACTCTCTATTACTCTTTATTACTCTATTACTCTCTATTACTCTTTATTACTCTATTACTCTCTATTACTCTATTACTCTTTATTACTCTCTATTACTCTTTATTACTCTATTACTCTCTATTACTCTTTATTACTCTCTATTACTCTTTATTACTCTATTACTCTCTATTACTCTATTACTCTTTATTACTCTCTATTACTCTTTATTACTCTTTATTACTCTCTATTACTCTCTATTACTCTTTATTACTCTATTACTCTCTATTACTCTTTATTACTCTTTATTACTCTTTATTACTCTCTATTACTCTATTACTCTCTATTACTCTTTATTACTCTTTATTACTCTTTATTACTCTTTATTACTCTTTATTACTCTCTATTACTCTTTATTACTCTCTATTACTCTTTATTACTCTTTATTACTCTTTATTACTCTCTATTACTCTTTATTACTCTTTATTACTCTCTATTACTCTTTATTACTCTATTACTCTCTATTACTCTTTATTACTCTCTATTACTCTTTATTACTCTTTATTACTCTCTATTACTCTTTATTACTCTCTATTACTCTTTATTACTCTTTATTACTCTCTATTACTCTATTACTCTCTATTACTCTTTATTACTCTTTATTACTCTTTATTACTCTCTATTACTCTTTATTACTCTATTACTCTCTATTACTCTTTATTACTCTTTATTACTCTTTATTACTCTCTATTACTCTTTATTACTCTTTATTACTCTTTATTACTCTCTATTACTCTATTACTCTCTATTACTCTTTATTACTCTTTATTAATCTATTACTCTTTATTACTCTCTATTACTCTTTATTACTCTTTATTACTCTCTATTACTCTTTATTACTCTCTATTACTCTTTATTACTCTTTATTACTCTATTACTCTCTATTACTCTATTACTCTTTATTACTCTCTATTACTCTTTATTACTCTCTATTACTCTATTACTCTCTATTACTCTTTATTACTCTTTATTACTCTCTATTACTCTTTATTACTCTATTACTCTCTATTACTCTTTATTACTCTCTATTACTCTCTATTACTCTTTATTACTCTTTATTACTCTCTATTACTCTTTATTACTCTTTATTACTCTTTATTACTCTCTATTACTCTTTATTACTCTCTATTACTCTTTATTACTCTCTATTACTCTTTATTACTCTTTATTACTCTCTATTACTCTTTATTACTCTCTATTACTCTTTATTACTCTCTATTACTCTTTATTACTCTTTATTACTCTCTATTACTCTTTATTACTCTCTATTACTCTTTATTACTCTCTATTACTCTTTATTACTCTCTATTACTCTTTATTACTCTTTATTACTCTATTACTCTCTATTACTCTTTATTACTCTCTATTACTCTTTATTACTCTATTACTCTTTATTACTCTTTATTACTCTATTACTCTACTACTCTTTATTACTCTTTATTACTCTCTATTACTCTTTATTACTCTTTATTACTCTCTATTACTCTCTATTACTCTTTATTACTCTCTATTACTCTTTATTACTCTTTATTACTCTCTATTACTCTCTATTACTCTTTATTACTCTCTATTACTCTTTATTACTCTTTATTACTCTCTATTACTCTCTATTACTCTATTACTCTTTATTACTCTTTATTACTCTCTATTACTCTTTATTACTCTCTATTACTCTTTATTACTCTCTATTACTCTTTATTACTCTTTATTACTCTCTATTACTCTTTATTACTCTCTATTACTCTTTATTACTCTCTATTACTCTTTATTACTCTTTATTACTCTTTATTACTCTCTATTACTCTTTATTACTCTTTATTACTCTTTATTACTCTCTATTACTCTTTATTACTCTCTATTACTCTATTACTCTCTATTACTCTTTATTACTCTTTATTACTCTTTATTACTCTCTATTACTCTTTATTACTCTATTACTCTCTATTACTCTTTATTACTCTTTATTACTCTTTATTACTCTCTATTACTCTTTATTACTCTTTATTACTCTTTATTACTCTCTATTACTCTATTACTCTCTATTACTCTTTATTACTCTTTATTAATCTATTACTCTTTATTACTCTCTATTACTCTTTATTACTCTATTACTCTCTATTACTCTTTATTACTCTTTATTACTCTCTATTACTCTTTATTACTCTCTATTACTCTTTATTACTCTTTATTACTCTATTACTCTCTATTACTCTATTACTCTTTATTACTCTCTATTACTCTCTATTACTCTATTACTCTCTATTACTCTTTATTACTCTTTATTACTCTTTATTACTCTCTATTACTCTTTATTACTCTATTACTCTTTATTACTCTCTATTACTCTCTATTACTCTTTATTACTCTTTATTACTCTCTATTACTCTTTATTACTCTTTATTACTCTATTACTCTTTATTACTCTTTATTACTCTCTATTACTCTTTATTACTCTTTATTACTCTCTATTACTCTTTATTACTCTCTATTACTCTTTATTACTCTTTATTACTCTTTATTACTCTATTACTCTACTACTCTTTATTACTCTTTATTACTCTCTATTACTCTTTATTACTCTTTATTACTCTCTATTACTCTCTATTACTCTTTATTACTCTCTATTACTCTTTATTACTCTCTATTACTCTTTATTACTCTCTATTACTCTCTATTACTCTTTATTACTCTTTATTACTCTCTATTACTCTTTATTACTCTCTATTACTCTTTATTACTCTCTATTACTCTTTATTACTCTTTATTACTCTCTATTACTCTCTATTACTCTTTATTACTCTTTATTACTCTCTATTACTCTTTATTACTCTCTATTACTCTTTATTACTCTTTATTACTCTTTATTACTCTCTATTACTCTTTATTACTCTTTATTACTCTCTATTACTCTTTATTACTCTTTATTACTCTTTATTACTCTATTACTCTTTATTACTCTCTATTACTCTTTATTACTCTTTATTACTCTTTATTACTCTATTACTCTCTATTACTCTTTATTACTCTTTATTACTCTTTATTACTCTCTATTACTCTTTATTACTCTTTATTACTCTTTATTACTCTCTATTACTCTATTACTCTCTATTACTCTTTATTACTCTATTACTCTCTATTACTCTCTATTACTCTCTATTACTCTTTATTACTCTATTACTCTCTATTACTCTTTATTACTCTTTATTACTCTCTATTACTCTTTATTACTCTCTATTACTCTCTATTACTCTTTATTACTCTTTATTACTCTTTATTACTCTATTACTCTCTATTACTCTATTACTCTTTATTACTCTCTATTACTCTTTATTACTCTTTATTACTCTCTATTACTCTATTACTCTCTATTACTCTTTATTACTCTATTACTCTCTATTACTCTTTATTACTCTTTATTACTCTTTATTACTCTCTATTACTCTATTACTCTCTATTACTCTTTATTACTCTTTATTACTCTTTATTACTCTCTATTACTCTTTATTACTCTCTATTACTCTTTATTACTCTCTATTACTCTTTATTACTCTTTATTACTCTTTATTACTCTTTATTACTCTCTATTACTCTTTATTACTCTTTATTACTCTCTATTACTCTTTATTACTCTATTACTCTTTATTACTCTCTATTACTCTTTATTACTCTTTATTACTCTCTATTACTCTATTACTCTTTATTACTCTCTATTACTCTTTATTACTCTCTATTACTCTATTACTCTATTACTCTTTATTACTCTTTATTACTCTCTATTACTCTTTATTACTCTATTACTCTCTATTACTCTTTATTACTCTTTATTACTCTTTATTACTCTTTATTACTCTTTATTACTCTCTATTACTCTATTACTCTCTATTACTCTCTATTACTCTTTATTAATCTATTACTCTTTATTACTCTCTATTACTCTTTATTACTCTATTACTCTCTATTACTCTTTATTACTCTTTATTACTCTCTATTACTCTTTATTACTCTCTATTACTCTTTATTACTCTTTATTACTCTATTACTCTCTATTACTCTATTACTCTCTATTACTCTCTATTACTCTTTATTACTCTCTATTACTCTTTATTACTCTCTATTACTCTTTATTACTCTTTATTACTCTTTATTACTCTTTATTACTCTCTATTACTCTTTATTACTCTATTACTCTCTATTACTCTTTATTACTCTTTATTACTCTCTATTACTCTTTATTACTCTTTATTACTCTATTACTCTCTATTACTCTATTACTCTTTATTACTCTATTACTCTTTATTACTCTCTATTACTCTTTATTACTCTATTACTCTCTATTACTCTTTATTACTCTTTATTACTCTATTACTCTCTATTACTCTATTACTCTTTATTACTCTTTATTACTCTTTATTACTCTCTATTACTCTTTATTACTCTTTATTACTCTATTACTCTTTATTACTCTCTATTACTCTTTATTACTCTTTATTACTCTATTACTCTCTATTACTCTCTATTACTCTTTATTACTCTTTATTACTCTTTATTACTCTCTATTACTCTTTATTACTCTTTATTACTCTTTATTACTCTCTATTACTCTTTATTACTCTTTATTACTCTTTATTACTCTTTATTACTCTATTACTCTTTATTACTCTTTATTACTCTTTATTACTCTCTATTACTCTTTATTACTCTCTATTACTCTTTATTACTCTTTATTACTCTCTATTACTCTTTATTACTCTTTATTACTCTCTATTACTCTATTACTCTCTATTACTCTCTATTACTCTTTATTACTCTCTATTACTCTTTATTACTCTCTATTACTCTTTATTACTCTTTATTACTCTCTATTACTCTCTATTACTCTTTATTACTCTCTATTACTCTTTATTACTCTTTATTACTCTTTATTACTCTCTATTACTCTTTATTACTCTTTATTACTCTCTATTACTCTTTATTACTCTTTATTACTCTCTATTACTCTTTATTACTCTTTATTACTCTCTATTACTCTTTATTACTCTCTATTACTCTTTATTACTCTTTATTACTCTCTATTACTCTTTATTACTCTCTATTACTCTCTATTACTCTCTATTACTCTTTATTACTCTTTATTACTCTTATTACTCTCTATTACTCTTTATTACTCTTTATTACTCTTTATTACTCTATTACTCTCTATTACTCTATTACTCTTTATTACTCTTTATTACTCTTTATTACTCTCTATTACTCTTTATTACTCTTTATTACTCTTTATTACTCTCTATTACTCTTTATTACTCTCTATTACTCTTTATTACTCTTTATTACTCTATTACTCTCTATTACTCTTTATTACTCTTTATTACTCTTATTACTCTCTATTACTCTTTATTACTCTCTATTACTCTTTATTACTCTTTATTACTCTTTATTACTCTCTATTACTCTATTACTCTTTATTACTCTTTATTACTCTCTATTACTCTCTATTACTCTCTATTACTCTCTATTACTCTTTATTACTCTTTATTACTCTCTATTACTCTCTATTACTCTTTATTACTCTTTATTACTCTCTATTACTCTTTATTACTCTATTACTCTCTATTACTCTTTATTACTCTTTATTACTCTCTATTACTCTTTATTACTCTCTATTACTCTCTATTACTCTTTATTACTCTTTATTACTCTCTATTACTCTTTATTACTCTTTATTACTCTATTACTCTTTATTACTCTTTATTACTCTTTATTACTCTATTACTCTCTATTACTCTATTACTCTTTATTACTCTTTATTACTCTCTATTACTCTTTATTACTCTTTATTACTCTATTACTCTCTATTACTCTTTATTACTCTCTATTACTCTTTATTACTCTTTATTACTCTATTACTCTCTATTACTCTCTATTACTCTTTATTACTCTTTATTACTCTCTATTACTCTTTATTACTCTTTATTACTCTCTATTACTCTTTATTACTCTTTATTACTCTTTATTACTCTCTATTATTCTTTATTACTCTTTATTACTCTTTATTACTCTCTATTACTCTATTACTCTTTATTACTCTTTATTACTCTCTATTACTCTCTATTACTCTTTATTACTCTTTATTACTCTTTATTACTCTCTATTACTCTATTACTCTTTATTACTCTCTATTACTCTTTATTACTCTTTCTTACTCTCTATTACTCTTTATTACTCTTTATTACTCTATTACTCTCTATTACTCTTTATTACTCTCTATTACTCTTTATTACTCTTTATTACTCTATTACTCTCTATTACTCTCTATTACTCTTTATTACTCTTTATTACTCTCTATTACTCTCTATTACTCTCTATTACTCTTTATTACTCTTTATTACTCTCTATTACTCTTTATTACTCTTTATTACTCTCTATTACTCTTTATTACTCTTTATTACTCTTTATTACTCTCTATTACTCTTTATTACTCTCTATTACTCTTTATTACTCTTTATTACTCTTTATTACTCTCTATTACTCTTTATTACTCTTTATTACTCTCTATTACTCTTTATTACTCTTTATTACTCTCTATTACTCTTTATTACTCTTTATTACTCTTTATTACTCTCTATTACTCTCTATTACTCTTTATTACTCTTTATTACTCTTTATTACTCTCTATTACTCTTTATTACTCTTTATTACTCTCTATTACTCTTTATTACTCTTTATTACTCTTTATTACTCTCTATTACTCTATTACTCTTTATTACTCTTTATTACTCTATTACTCTTTATTACTCTTTATTACTCTTTATTACTCTATTACTCTTTATTACTCTCTATTACTCTTTATTACTCTTTATTACTCTCTATTACTCTTTATTACTCTTTATTACTCTTTATTACTCTATTACTCTACTACTCTTTATTACTCTTTATTACTCTCTATTACTCTTTATTACTCTTTATTACTCTATTACTCTATTACTCTTTATTACTCTTTATTACTCTTTATTAATATTCATGTTTATCTTCATATTCTCACCTTTTATACTCTATTTACTGTTTAAATATATCTATATCTATATGTTTCCTAGCTACTTGTTGAATGTATGTTGTATATACATTAACAGATCAGATCACAGTAAGTTATTAGTTTAGTTTAGTATTCAGTTTATCTGGTAAACAGCTCTGATAATCAATTAATCGATTAGTTTTAGTGAATATTAACTAGTTTATTATTGATGGTTACACTTTGTCTTCTCTGATATTAATCTGAATATATTTAGGTTTAGTTGGGACAAAACAACACTCATCTTTATAAAAGGCTTTTAATTAGAGTTTTATGTTTTTATTCATTTATTTATTTAATCTAAAGATTTGTATTCATCGTCTTTTATTTATGTTTTTACTTCTGCATTGAACTTATTCTGATTTATAATCACAGTTACCAAAAAAAAGACTTTTCTGTTTTTATGTCTGGGAAGCACTTTGTAAACTTTCCTTTAAGAAGTGCAACATAAATAAAGTTTATTATTATTATTATTATTTAAAGACCTGACCTTGGACTTTGGGAGATTGTGATGAAGCATTTTTACAATTTTCTGACATTTTATATATCAAATGATTAAATTTAGGGCTTAATCGATGATGAAAATACTTCTCTGCGTGTGAGATTTTAACGTTATGACATCATCTGTTAGAATCATCTTCTAGATTTTATATATATATACTTTCCACCCAGAGTTTGAACAAAGTGTGGAGACACAGGATGAATTTGTAACGGTGGAGCCAGCAGGGTTTCTTCACTTTTTAGTTTTTGTGGTGATGAATCTGTTATCTGTTGTGATAGAAAGCTCCAGTAGGTTTGACCTCTGACCTCTCGACGGTTTGTCTGTCTGTGTCCCTGCAGGTTCGCTTCACACCAACATGAAGAAGAAGAAGGCGAGGGTGTCGCAGGCCGCCGACGCCGGCAGCAACCAGGAGGAGTGTGAGTGATCCCCACAGCCGCCTGCACCTGACTGATTTTCAACATGATCACTATGATATCAGTTTCCTCTCAGCACCGTGGGACTCATTATTAATTCATTAGTCAACGGAGAGAGACAAATGTTCTTTTGATCCCGCTAGTGTTGGTGACGACGAGAGATGTAGTTCACTGAGCGGTTTCACACTAATCTACATGATACTACGACAAACTGAGACTTTCTGGACTTGATAAATTATCTTTTAAATTGACAAACATCAGATGTGTGATTTATGGCGCAATTTAAAACAATTATTTGTCTCTCTTCGTTGAGTACCGGACATATTTTTTCCTGACATAAGGTCCCGTGGTGGTCACAGGAAGGGGCGGGGCTTCACAGAACATGTATTGAGACGAACATTACCAACCCTGGCTTTAACACATAACAGTGTGTTTGATTCTACAGCCCGGCTCTCCCAGATGTTTCCTTTCAGAACATTAGCTTTAATTATTGACAGTTGCAGTTTGATGAATGTGATTGTGTGTCGGTGCAGGCTGTGCTCTCTGCAGGCGCAGTGACGATGACCCGGCCATGTTTGGGGAAAAAGTCACACTCAAAGAGCACAAACTCTCTGTGCACTACTTCTGTCTGGTGAGTGAGTGTCTGTCTGTCTGTCTGTCTGTCTGTCTCTCTCTCTCTCTCTGTCTGTCTCTCTCTCTCTCTCTCTCTCTCTCTCTCTCTCTCTCTCTCTCTGTCTCTCTCTGTCTGTGTGTTCTCGTAGGTCGGTACTCTATCAATTATAATCCATCACATATCAGTAGATGTCTCATAGAAGTGGTGAACATCATCTGAAAGCTGGAGCCTGAAGATTAATTTGAGATGCAGCTCAGCACTGAGGGTCAAGTTGTTCTAGTCATTAATCAGAAATAAACCTGAATTAATTATCTAAAATAAATAGTGTATAAGGGTTTAGAACATGATGATAGAAGTATATGATGGTCTTCCTCATGCTCTGTTATGTCTCATAAGTTGTTGCAGCAGTTTTTGGGGTTGATACCTTTTGTTACACAGATTTGGTGCTAATATAACGAGAATAAAGTCATAATATAACGAGAATAAAGTCATAATATAACGAGAATAAAGTCATAATATAACGAGAATAAAGTCATAATATGACGAGAATAAAGTCATAATATGACGAGAATAAAGTCATAATATAACGAGAATAAAGTCATAATATAACGAGAATAAAGTCATAATATAACGAGAATAAAGTCATAATATAACGAGAATAAAGTCATAATATAACGAGAATAAAGTCATAATATAACGAGAATAAAGTCATAATATAACGAGAATAAAGTCATAATATAACGAGAATAAAGTCATAATATGACGAGAATAAAGTCATAATATGACGAGAATAAAGTCATAATATAACGAGAATAAAGTCATAATATAACGAGAATAAAGTCATAATATAACGAGAATAAAGTCAAAATATAACGAGAATAAAGTCATAATATAACGAGAATTAAGTCATAATATAACGAGAATAAAGTCATAATATAACGAGAATTAAGTCATAATATAACGAGAATTAAGTCATAATATAACGAGAATAAAGTCATAATATAACGAGAATAAAGTCATAATATAACGAGAATAAAGTCATAATATAACGAGAATAAAGTCATAATATAACGAGAATAAAGTCATAATATAACAAGAAAAAAAGAAAATAACACGTAAAATGACTACTTTATAATATTATGACTTAATTCTCTAAATCTCAGATGTATTTTTTTCCTCAATGTGGCCCTGATACTTCGTCGTACCATAGTACCATAGTACCATAGACCTCCACAGGGAGCCACTGGAGAGGAGCTAAAGAGACGCAGGATGCTGACCCCTGACCTAGAGGTCATCACAGGTCATTTTATACAGTGAGGTCCCGTTTCATGTCTCCTATGGGGACTAACATCATCACACATGAATACAGTTGGGCTCATTGGATCCACCAGAGTCTCAGCTCTACAGTGAGACCCAGTTGATGTGATTCAAGACTGTTTAGGGAGCCCAGTGTGCAGTAATATTCAGATATACCATTTTAGAATAGGAGACAATAATCACATTTATACTGCATGTGATTATCATAAAGTGGGCATGTCTGTAAAGGGGAGACTCGTGGGTACCCATAGAACCCATTTACATTCACACATCTGGAGGTCAGAGGTCAAGGGACCCTTTTGAAAATGGAAATGACAGTTTTTCCTCGCTAAAAGGTAGTGTAAGTTTGGAGTGTTATTTAACCTCCTTCCCCGTATGATGTCTGTAGCTTCACTCCAGCTCTAACACTGACAGTAAAGGTCCTGCAGGTTGTGATGGAGGTCTTGTTGGTTGTCCGGAGGTGTGATACTGTGTTCTCATCAGTACGCGTGTTGTGTCTCAGCTGACGTCTTGTGGCGTTTACCAGCGAGGAGAGGAGGGCGAGGGCGTCTTCGGTTTCCTGGTGGACGACATCAAACAGGAGATCCGCCGCTCGGCTCGACTGGTGAGAGATTAAAAGAGATCTTTTATCTTACTTCTTCTTCTTCTTGTGTTTACCTAAAGCGTGTTTACCTGCAGCGTGTTTACCTACAGCGTGTTTACCTACAGCGTGTTTACCTGCAGCGTGTTTACCTACAGCGTGTTTACCCTCAGCGTGTTTACCTACAGCGTGTTTACCTGCAGCGTGTTGACCCTCAGCGTGTTTACCTGCAGCGTGTTTACCTGCAGCGTGTTTACCTACAGCGTGTTTACCTGCAGCGTGTTTACCTACAGCGTTTTTACCTACAGCGTGTTGACCCTCAGTGTGTTGACCTACAGTGTGTTTACCTACAGCGTGTTTACCTACAGCGTGTTGACCCTCAGCGTGTTTACCTGCAGCGTGTTTACCTGCAGCGTGTTTACCTACAGCGTGTTTACCTACAGCGTGTTGACCCTCAGTGTGTTTACCTACAGCGTGTTTACCTGCCTTGTGTTTACCTACAGCGTGTTGACCCTCAGCGTGTTTACCTACAGCGTGTTTACCTGCCTTGTGTTTACCTACAGCGTGTTTACCTACAGCATGTTTACCTACAGCGTGTTTACCTGCCTTGTGTTTACCTACAGCGTGTTTACCTACAGCGTGTTTACCTACAGCGTGTTTACCTGCCTTGTGTTTACCTACAGCGTGTTTACCTACAGCATGTTTACCTACAGCGTGTTTACCTGCCTTGTGTTTACCTACAGCGTGTTTACCTACCGCGTGTTCACTGTGTGTTTACTGCGTGTTCAAAGCGTGTTTCCCCTGTGTTTACCGTATGTTTACCGTGTGTTTACCGTATGTTTACCGTGTGTTTACCGTGTGTTTACCGTGTGTTTCCCGTGTGTTTACCGTGTGTTTACCGTATGTTTACCGTGTGTTTACCGTGTGTTTACCGTGTTTACCGTATGTTTACCGTATGTTTACCGTGTGTTTACCGTGTGTTTACCGTATGTTTACCGTATGTTTACCGTGTGTTTACCGTGTGTTTACCGTATGTTTACCGGGTGTTTACCGTGTGTTTACAGTATGTTTACCGTATGTTTACCGTGTGTTTACCGGGTGTTTACCGTATGTTTACCGTGTGTTTACCGTGTGTTTACCGTATGTTTACCGTATGTTTACCGTGTGTTTACCGTGTGTTTACCGTATGTTTACCGGGTGTTTACCGTGTGTTTACAGTATGTTTACCGTATGTTTACCGTGTGTTTACCGGGTGTTTACCGTATGTTTACCGTGTGTTTACCGTGTGTTTACCGTGTGTTTACAGTATGTTTACCGTGTGTTAACCGTGTGTTAACCGTGTGTTTACAGTATGTTTACCGTGTGTTTACTGTATGTTTACCGTGTGTTAACCGTGTGTTAACCGTGTGTTTACAGTATGTTTACCGTGTGTTTACTGTATGTTTAACGTGTGTTTACCGTGTGTTTAACGTGTGTTTACCGTATGTTTAACGTGTGTTTACCGTGTGTTTAACGTGTGTTTAACGTGTGTTTACAGTATGTTTACCGTGTGTTTACTGTATGTTTAACGTGTGTTTACCGTGTGTTTAACGTGTGTTTACCGTATGTTTAACGTGTGTTTACCGTGTGTTTAACGTGTGTTTAACGTGTGTTTACCGTGTGTTTACCGTGTGTTTACCGTATGTTTAACGTGTGTTTACCGTGTGTTTAACGTGTGTTTACAGTATGTTTACCGTGTGTTTACTGTATGTTTAACGTGTGTTTACCGTGTGTTTAACGTGTGTTTACAGTATGTTTACCGTGTGTTTACCGTGTGTTAACCGTGTGTTTACCGTGTGTTAACCGTGTGTTTACAGTATGTTTACCGTGTGTTTACCGTGTGTTAACCGTGTGTTTACAGTATGTTTACCGTGTGTTTACTGTATGTTTAACGTGTGTTTACCGTGTGTTTAACGTGTGTTTACAGTATGTTTACCGTGTGTTTACCGTGTGTTAACCGTGTGTTTACCGTGTGTTTACCGTGTGTTTACCGTGTGTTTACAGTATGTTTACCGTGTGTTAACCGTGTGTTAACCGTGTGTTTACAGTATGTTTACCGTGTGTTAACCGTGTGTTAACCGTGTGTTTACAGTATGTTTACCGTGTGTTTACCGTGTGTTTACTGTATGTTTACCGTGTGTTTACCGTGTGTTTACCGTGTGTTTACTGTATGTTTAACGTGTGTTTACCGTGTGTTTAACGTGTGTTTACCGTGTGTTAACCGTGTGTTTACCGTGTGTTTACAGTATGTTTACCATGTGTTTACAGTATGTTTACCGTGTGTTTACCGTGTGTTTACTGTATGTTTAACGTATGTTTACCGTGTGTTTACCGTGTGTTTACCGTATGTTTACCGTGTGTTTACCGTGTGTTTACCGTGTGTTTACCGTATGTTTACTGTGTGTGTGTGTGTCAGATGTGTAGCTGCTGTAAGAAGAAGGGAGCGTGTGTCGGCTGTAACGTCAGAAGCTGCAGGAGGATGGTCCACTTCCCTTGCGGCAGGAAATACAAGTTCCTCTCTCAGTTTTCGGGCCTCTTCCCGTGAGTGAACACGTCACACACGTTGATCTCATTATCGCTATCGCCCGCTGAGTCGATGACCTCCGACCTCCCTGATCAAAGGTTCACCTGGTCTACCTGTCTGTCTGTGTCCAGGTCCTACTGTCTGGACCACAGTCCCACTCAGTCTCTGTGTGCAGGTTTAGACCTCAGTCTGCCTCAGTCCTGCTCCGTCTGTTTGGACTCCATCGATCCCGTCCTGAGCTACTCCGTCCTCAAATGTCCGTCCTGCCACGCCAGCTGGTTCCACAGAGACTGTGTGCAGGTAGCTTGTTCTATTTATTTTATTATCTCCGCCGGGGTCCCCCATCTGATAGGAGTCTGTCCCAGGGTCCCCCATCTGATAGGAGTCTGTCCCAGGGTCCCCCATCTGATAGGAGTCCGTCCCAGGGTCCCCCATCTGATAGGATTTTGTTGTGTGTCTGTGTTTGTGTGTCAGCGTCAGGCCCACAGCGCCGGCCTCTTCTTCTTCAGATGTACTCTGTGTAACAACAAGGAGAGCTTCCAGGAGGAGATGCTGAGGATGGGGATCTACATCCCAGAGAGGTAACGTCATCACCATGAACAAGGGATTGTGGGTAGAGTGAAACAGGAGTCTGAATGCACCGTGTGTTCCCGTTCCACAGAGATGCCTCGTGGGAGTTGGAGGCAAACGCGTATTCGGAGCTGCTGGAGGTTTACACGCGCTGCGACGCCCTCGCCTGCCTCTGCAACGACGGAAGGACGCACGCCGCCAAGAGCGGGTACATATGTTCTGACGTCACTGTTAGAGTTTGACCATGTCGGTGCAGATAAACTACACGGTGAAACTGTCAGCTTTAGTGGTTCAGACAAAGAAAACAGAAAGAGACGAAACTCTGGGGCTTTTTTTGACAACGTCTGCTGCCGCCATTTTGGACTGAAAACACTTTTTTATTGATCAACACAGGACATTTCAGTAGAATATAGATCATGTAGTTTTACTTTTGTACGTCTCTTTGTAGGCGGACGTTTTACTGGCGTCCGGTAGTCGCTTTCAGTCCAAAATGGTGGTCCAACTATTGACTTTCACTTCTTATGGATAGACGTTCAGTCCCACCTCGTAGAGCAGCACACACACTGAGCGACCATGTTGTCGTTGTTGTTTGTTCCAGCTGGTTTGAGGTGATTCGCTGCCGGCTGTGTGGCTCCAGAGGGACTCACAGGAAGTGTTCGGGGCTGAAGTTGGACACCAGAGACTGGGCGTGCAGCGACTGCACGCAGGCTACTGACGGGAGAGGTCTGAGTCTCTCCGCTTAGGGGCTGAAAGTCTGAAACACATTTACAACTATTGTTCATTTTGTTGTTGATATTGTTGTAATTATGTTTATTTATGTGAACATGTGCTCGTCTTCTCCAGCCTCCCTGGTTGCGTCTCCTCAAGGAGGTCAGAGGAGGAGTCTGCTGTCCAAACGCCACCTATCCCCCATCCACTCCTCCATCAGCTGTAAGAGGTACGCAAACCTAACACACCTCTCCTCCATCAGCTGTAAGAGGTACACAAACCTAACACACCTCTCCTCCATCAGCTGTAAGAGGTACACAAACCTAACGCACCTCCCCTCCATCAGCTGTACACAAACCCAACGCACCTCCCCTCCATCAGCTGTACGCAAACCTAACGCACCTCTCCTCCATCAGCTGTACACAAACCCAACGCACCTCCCCTCCATCAGCTGTACATAAACCTAACACACCTCTCCTCCATCAGCTGTACATAAACCTAACACACCTCCCCTCCATCAGCTGTAAGAGGTACACAAACCTAACGCACCTCCCCTCCATCAGCTGTACACAAACCCAACGCACCTCCCCTCCATCAGCTGTACATAAACCTAACACACCTCCCCTCCATCAGCTGTAAGAGGTACACAAACCTAACGCACCTCTATAACGTAGAGAAAAGCCTGAATGAAGCCTCTCCGTGTGTCTCAGACCGTCGCTCCCTGTTGGATCTGGATCACCTGAGGGGATCCTGCAGGCGTTGGGCCCTAAGCTCCGCCCGCTCAGCGTGCAGGTGGAGGTGGACGGGGATCAGGCTCTGTCTGCAGGGGTGGAGCTAGTGAGGAGGGCCGACTTCGACCCCACACACACTGTGTCCGTCAGGTGAGACGGCGGTGAACTCACCTTCTATTTTCATTTAATTGTTGGTCAAATCAAATCAACTAATTTAGTTCTATTAAACGTTTATTCATTCGTCCTCTTCTCCACATCTCCGTCCAGGTTCAGAGACGACCAGCAGACTGCATTTCCCAGCAGCCTCCAGGACAGCGACACAGCCAGGCAGTACTTCCTGAAGCTGCTGGTGCAGCAGATCCAGGACTCTGTGGTGTTTGAGGGTCCCGACGGATCCAAAAACCTGGCGCTGGACTGCCAGGGTCTGGATCATTATTTACTTCTTTATTAGCTTTGAGGTCTGGGATCAGCTGTTATACTGATGTTCCTCTTCTGTCCTTCAATACCAACTGGTCTAATACTAACTGGTCTATTGGAACATATCTGAAATATGTCAGAAAAAATATGGGAAAAATATTAGTCAAAAATGTGAAAACTAATCAAAATAGCATGTTTTAGTAAAGAGGACTTTCAACAAGCTAAAAGCTCTGTTTGTCTGCAGCTCTGCGGGAGGACCTGTACTTTGACGTCGGCTGCCTGCTGGCGCTCTCTCTGGTTCACGGCGGTCCTCCTGTCAGCTTCTTCTCTCGCGCTCTCTACCAATGTCTGTTCAACTACCCGCCCAACCGGCCGCTCGCCGTCACACACATGACCCCCGACACACACTTCACCCGCCGGGTCAGCAGGGTGAGTACCAGACCTCGCTGGTAAGCTTTGTTTCATTACAGATGTTTTTACAGTCGAAGGTCGAATCACTGATTGGCTGATTTCAGATCGCAGAGGCGGAGTCTTTAGACGACCTGAAAGAAGTCATGGCGGCGAGTTGGGAGTACCTGGAGTTAGCCGGCTGTAACCGACCAATCGGCAGCCTGGAGGAGAGAGAGGCTCTGGTGGAGGATCTGGTCAGCTTCACTATGATCAGCAGGATGCAGCTGCCACTGCAGAGGTAGAGACACGGTTCAATGGGTTTCTTCATGCTTTAAAGGGGAGAGGGCGGGGGGGGCATTGTTTTAAAACCAAGATGGTGACGGCCAACAAACCAAGATGGTGAAGACCAAAGACCAAGATGGTGAAGACCAAAGACCAAGATGGTGAAGACCAAAAACCAAGATGGTGAAGACCAAAGACCAAGATGGTGACGGCCAAAAACCAAGATGGTGATGACCAAAGACCAAGATGGTGAAGACCAAAGACCAAGATGGTGAAGACCAAAGACCAAGATGGTGATGACCAAAGACCAAGATGGTGAAGACCAAAGACCAAGATGGTGAAGACCAAAAACCAAGATGGTGAAGACCAAAGACCAAGATGGTGATGACCAAAGACCAAGATGGTGAAGACCAAAGACCAAGATGGTGATGACCAAAGACCAAGATGGTGAAGACCAAAGACCAAGATGGTGATGACCAAAGACCAAGATGGTGAAGACCAAAGACCAAGATGGTGAAGACCAAAAACCAAGATGGTGAAGACCAAAGACCAAGATGGTGAAGACCAAAGACCAAGATGGTGAAGACCAAAGACCAAGATGGTGAAGACCAAAGACCAAGATGGTGATGGCTAAATGAAGGAGTCCAGGAGGATCCTGATCAGATGTTGAACCACCTCAACCGGCTCCTTTTGACTCCGAGCTCCCTCCGGATGTCTGAGCTCACGATTAGTATCCGATTGATTGTGCTGCCCTCTCCGATCGATAAGTTGAATGTACTTTGACACAAAGAGTTCCGAGTAGCTGAACCAGCTGCAGAGCTTCACTCTGATGACTCTGTGAACTGTTGTTGTCCTGCAGGTTTCGGGAGGGTCTGCAGACTTTGGGTGTCTTTGATCAGGTGAGTTACAGTTTGCTTTTTGTCCTTGTTTTAACCCTCTGGAGTCCACATATACGTTGACTTTCTATGCATCCTTTTAGTCTTTGTTTAGCACATCTTAACCTCCCGTTAACCCACATGCATCAGGACGGAGTGTTAGGGATTTATTTATTTTATTTTAACGATTTTTCCCCATAAAAAAAAAAAACTACAATCAGAAATACGTAATATGTTATCCTCCAATCATTTATCCACATTATTATTAATGAGTAAATGAATGGAGATTTGAAGTAAAGAACCTCCAGGAACCTTAAAGCTGTACAGATGTTTAGTGATGATCACTCTGAGTGTTATTAGAGAACACTATTAGAGATGTTGTTAGCTCTTTATACAGCAGAGGGATGTAAGGTGTTCCATCGGCGTGAGACGGGCTCCAACCTCCCTGTGATGTGATCCAGGTGCAGCTCTTCCCGTCGGTGTTCTGCAGCGTTTTCTGCGAGGCGGCGGAGCGGCCGACGGCTCAGACGGTCGGCCAGATGTTCGCCGTCGGCTTCTCGCAGCAGGAGGAGAGGCTGAGCAGGGAGACGCCCGTCGCCTCCTTCTGGAGACGCTTCCTGTCGGAGTGTGAAGGTATGAGAGCTTCATCCCGACCTCACTGAGTCACAGAAACATCCACAACACCTCTGAGAATTACAGTTCAGTTCAAAGGGTTTAAAGGCTTCTTATATATTTATCTCCTCTCTTCTTTCCTTTTTCTCTCCTCTCCTTTCCTCTCCTCTTTCCTTTTCTCTCTTTTTTCCTTTTCTCTCCTCTCCTCTCCTCTCCTCTCCTCTCCTCTCCTCTCCTGTCTTGTCTTGTTTCCTCTCCTCTCTTCTCCTCTCTTCTTTCCTCCTCTCCTCTCTTGTTTCCTCTCCTCTCCTCTCCTCTCTCGTTTCCTCCTCTCTTGTTTCCTTTCCTCTTGTTACCTCATCTCTCCTCTGTTGTTTCCTCTCCTCTCCTCTCCTCTCCTCTCCTCCTCTCTTCTCTCGTTTCCTCCTCTCTTGTTTCCTTTCCTCTTGTTACCTCACCTCTCCTCTCTTGTTTCCTCTCCTCTCCTCTCCTCTCCTCTCCTCTCCTCTCCTCTCCTCTCCTCTCCTCTCCTCTCCTCTCCTCTCCTCTGCTATCTCCTCTCCTCTCCTCTCCTCTCCTCTCCTCTCCTCTCCTCTCCTCTCCTCTCCTCTCCTCTCCTCCTCTCTTCTCTCGTTTCCTCCTCTCTTGTTTCCTTTCCTCTTGTTACCTCACCTCTCCTCTCCTCTCCTCTCCTCTGCTATCTCCTCTCCTCTCCTCTCCTCTTCTCTCCTCTCCTCCTCTCCTCTGCTATCTCCTCTTCTCTTCTCTTCTCTTCTCTTCTCTTCTCTTCTCTTCTCTTCTCTTCTCTCCTCTCCTCTCCTCTCCTCTCCTCTCCTCTCCTCTCCTCTCCTCTCCTCTCCTCTCCTCTCCTCTCTTCTCCTCAGATGGGAGGAGCTCTATCTCCCTGCAGGACCTCCTTCGTTTCTCCACAGGAGCTGAGGAGCTCCCAGCAGCCGGCCTCCTCCCCTCTCCCTCCATCTCCTTCCTCCACCCCGTGGACGGAGGAAGAGGAAGAGGAGGAGGAAGCGGAGGAGAGAGGGAGAGAGTCCGAACGAGGAGGGAGGTGTTGAGGGACGAGTGTCTCTTCCCTCAGAGCGAGCCCGGCTCCAGACGCCTCCTCCTGCCCGTCTCCTCCTCATACCAGGCCTTCAAGAGCTCCATGGAGCAGGCCATCAGCCACCATGTGCACCTCCTCCCCTCACAGAGCTAGAGGAGGAGGAGGAGGAGGTGTTCATCAGTCCATCATCTACAGTTTAAAGTGATTCTTTCTCTCTGATGAAGCTGATCAGTGAAATGTTTTCCAAAGCAGCGACATAAAACTCAACTGCAGGAAACTTAAATTTGCCTTTTTGAAATCTTCTTTTCCTCTTAAACATCCAGCTGTGATGTGATGTAATGAAATGATTTCACATCCTCTGTGTTCTCTACTTTAAAACACGATGTAAGAGCTGCTTTAAGGCCGTCACATTTTTGTTGTATATAGTTTGATTTTTTTTAACTTTTAATGTTCTTGAGGAGGTTTGTCTCCTGATTGGCCCAAATGCATCATGTGATCGACTTCCCGTCTTATGAAATGTGTTCAAAAATGTTTTGTCAAAGCAATGTTAAATTCATAAAACAAATCTAATGTTAAAATCACAGGAACCAACCCCAGAATCTGTACAAAAAAACTACCTTCATTTTCAACAACTTTTGAACTGATTATCAGCTCAGCTTTCAGGATCATGCCACCTTAAAATTATCCATTTCTGTAAAATGAAATAAAGCACCGTTTAAGATATTACGGCGGAGTATCAGGGCCACATTGATGGAAAAATATGAATCTGAGATTTCAAGAATAAAGTCATAATATTACGAGAATAAAGTCATAAGTTTAAGATTGACTATTGGCTGATTGGCCCAAATGCATCATGTGATCGATTTCCCGTCTTATGAAATGTGTTCAAAAATGTTTTATCAATGCAAAGTTAAGTTAACCTCATAATTTGTACCAAAAACTACCTTCATTTTCAACAGTCTTTTCAACTGATTATCAGCTCAGCTTTCGGGGTCATGCTACCTCAAAATCATCCAGAGTATTTTCATCGTAGTAAAATGAAATCAGGCATCTTTTAAGATGTAAGTGAACGCATGGTCGGCGTTTTATTTGTTCATTTTTTTTACAATTGCTCCCCTTAAAAAAAAAAAAAAGAAAACTGTAGAAAATCCATCAGAAATAGATAATATATTACGATCCGTTAATTATAACCTTAAAAGAATGACGTCATTATTAATGAGTAGATTAATGGAGATTTTGAAGTAAAGGTGAGGCGATGCAGGATCAGTTCTAATTTGATTACTTTAATATCACAGTTATTATACTTTCTATCTCTTCAGATTATCAGTTGGTGGATTTCTGTCATTTATTTTTCTGTCCTTTTCTTTAACTTTCTTTATTTATCTGCTTGTTGCATGTTTTCTTTGTTCTTGTGGATCATAAATGCAGAAAGAAACTGTCTTGTTGTCGTGATTTCTGAAACTTGAGTAATAATAATAATAATAAACTTTATTTATACAGCACTTCAGAACAAAGGTACAAATGGTTGAACCAGGATTAAAACTTTTCAGACTGTTAAATAAAATGGAATAAAATACCCAACATGAATATGAGATATAGACATTAATAATATTAATAAAGAGGGAAGAGAAGTTATTTAAAAAAATATAATTTATAGATTTTTTTTTATTTTATTGGAATATTATTGATGCATTTACTCGAGCAGCATTTTAATGTTGTAAAGGTGTGACTAATTTTTACTACTTAATATACTGTTATGAATGTAATCATTTTTAAACTGATCATATGTTTTATGTGCAATATTTACCTCTGAAATGTAGTCGAGTAGAAGTATAAATAAAATGGATATATTTATTTATTTAACCTGGAAAGACCATTGAGGAGGTTTCCTCATTTGGAATGGTGTTGAGATACTCAATACTCAAATAGAATAGAAAGCTTTATTGTCATCGTATTAAATACAACGAGATTCACAGAGTCCACTTCTGGTCAGTGCTTTAAAACAAATACTTGACAAGACGAGGCAGATAAAACATATAACAGGTAAAACACACATAGTTATAAAGTAAATAAAACAGGTAAAGTAGATGTAATAAATAGATTGTAACAGAAGTGTTACACTAGAAGTATAAAATATAAAATAGATGTAATGTAAACAGGTAATTGCACTTGTAAAATAGGAGGTAGGGTAGATGTAATAAATACAATTTAAACAAAGTTGCACTTGAGGTGTATAAAATACTCATGTATTTTATTTTTTAATAGAAGTATCAGAGTGAGACCTCTTTAATTTTTACCTCCTTGTTGGTCTCTGGAAACATCGGCAGAGTGAGACCTCTTTCATTTTTACCTCCTAGCTGGTCTCTGGAAACAGCGGCAAAAATGAAAGAGGTCTCACTCTGCCGCTGTTTTCAGAGACCAACAAGGAGGTAAAAATTAAAGAGGTCTCACTACTTCTATTAAAAAATAAAATACATGAGTATTTTATACACCTCAAGTGCAACTTTGTTTAAATTGTATTTATTACATCTACCCTACCTCCTATTTTACAAGTGCAATTACCTCTGTTACAATCTATTTATTACATCTACTTTACCTGTTTTATTTACTTTATAACTATGTGTGTTTTACCTGTTATATGTTTTATCTGTCTCGTCTTGTCACGTATTTGTTTTAAAGCACTGACCAGAAGTGGACTCTGTGAATCTCGTTGTATTTAATACAATGACAATAAAGCTTTCTATTCTATTCTATTTGAGTATTGAGTATCTCAAAACCATTCCAAATGAGGAAACCTCCTCAATGGTCTTTCCATGTTAAATAAATAAATATATCCATTTTATTTATACTTCTACTCGACTACATTTCAGAGGTAAATATCGTACATAAAACATATGATCAGTGGTTCGGAAAAGGGTTCATTGCTCGAGGCTTCATGTGCAGGAAACCACCTGGTGGTCAAAGTGTAAAACAGGCAGATATGATCTGAACCATGTGATAAGATAAGATCAGATATTCCTTTATTAGTCCAGCAGTGGGGAGATGTGCAGTGTACAGCAGCAAAGGAGATAGTGCAAAAAACAAGATGCATCAGCTAACACAGTAAAAAAAGAGCTAAACAAAGTGTAACAAAATATGAACCAAATATAAAGATAGGAAGTATAAAAATAGGAGTATATACAGTATTGACAATAAACAGACTATTAACAACATTGCACAAGTGGAAAATGATATTGCACAGTGAGAATTAAATGATAATCCACCTGAAAATATCAGGTTATTGTCAGTTTGTCAGATTTTGGTGTGTAAGTGTAAGTGCTCTACTGGGAGCAGTGCTGGTTGTGGTCTACTGGGACCACAGATCTGTGATATACTGTATTTTGCGCCAGTAAAGGCTTTTGGGAATGACTATAAACAATGAAAAAATATATATTACCATGTAATCAATTTATATATATATATAGCATATATAATAAAATGTCTATTTAGTAAGTATATTATGAGTATATAAGATACAAACTGTCATTGTTTTGTGAGTAATGCATCTTATGTGTGTAAACCAATCCTTTGGTCAGTAATTGTAATATAATATAATATAATAATGGCAGGAGGGGTGATATTAGTGTTCTGTGTTATTGGTTAAACCAGTAAAGATCTGAACCACTTCATGAACCAGTCAGCAGTACGGCCGGGCAGCGAGGCTTCGGATGCCATCAATGACGTCATTGGTCTAAAACGATACAAGCCTCGATACGCGCATCGCAGGAAACTTCCTGGATTACGCGGCACAGCGCCGTAATATCACTAAGAGTGAGACCTCTTTAATTTGTACCTCCTCTCTGACGGGCTGCAGCCACGCACGTCATCAGACGACACGTCATCAGACGCAGCGTCACCAACAACATCCAACATGGCGGCGTCTGTCCGGGAGAAGCAGACAGGTCGGTCTAACGCGTTTTACTCTCATTACCGGCTCGTTACCGGCTCGTTACCGGCTCGTTACCGGCGGCAGACAGCGCCGGTAACCGGAGAGACGCCCCGGGACTGTCAGCTGTTAGAGAGCTGTGTGCTGCCGGCAGGGAGAGAATCAAGAGAATCACCTGTTCCCTTCAATGGGAACGTTTTACAGCTTTACAGCTTTACAGTTTATAGTTTATAGTTTATAGTTTTACAGCTTTACAGCTTCAGGACTCATTTATAACATTACTATTATAATGTTCTATTATTACTCCTCATTTAAACTCTGTGATGAGTCAGAGGTTAAATCTACACACAATAACATGTAGACATTCAAGAGAACTGTTCTAGAACGTGTTGAAGTCCTCTCTGTTCCCTCAGCTGTCTGTTCCCTCAGCTCTCTGTTCCCTCAGCTCTCTGTTCCCTCAACTCTATGTTCCCTCAGCTCTCTGTTCCCTCAACTCTATGTTCCCTCAACTCTATGTTCCCTCAACTCTCTGTTCCCTCAACTCTCTGTTCCCTCAACTCTCTGTTCCCTCAGCTCTCTGTTCCCTCAACTCTATGTTCCCTCAACTCTCTGTTCCCTCAACTCTATGTTCCCTCAACTCTCTGTTCCCTCAACTCTCTGTTCCCTCAACTCTCTGTTCCCTCAACTCTCTGTTCCCTCAGCTCTCTGTTCCCTCAACTCTATGTTCCCTCAACTCTCTGTTCCCTCAACTCTCTGTTCCCTCAGCTCTCTGTTCCCTCAACTCTATGTTCCCTCAACTCTCTGTTCCCTCAGCTCTCTGTTCCCTCAACTCTCTGTTCCCTCAGCTCTCTGTTCCCTCAACTCTATGTTCCCTCAACTCTCTGTTCCCTCAGCTCTCTGTTCCCTCAGCTCTCTGTTCCCTCAACTCTATGTTCCCTCAACTCTATGTTCCCTCAGCTCTCTGTTCCCTCAACTCTATGTTCCCTCAACTCTATGTTCCCTCAGCTCTCTGTTCCCTCAACTCTATGTTCCCTCAACTCTATGTTCCCTCAACTCTCTGTTCCCTCAACTCTCTGTTCCCTCAGCTCTCTGTTCCCTCAACTCTATGTTCCCTCAACTCTATGTTCCCTCAACTCTATGTTCCCTCAACTCTCTGTTCCCTCAGCTCTCTGTTCCCTCAGCTCTCTGTTCCCTCAACTCTATGTTCCCTCAACTCTATGTTCCCTCAGCTCTCTGTTCCCTCAACTCTATGTTCCCTCAACTCTATGTTCCCTCAGCTCTATGTTCCCTCAACTCTATGTTCCCTCAGCTCTATGTTCCCTCAGCTCTATGTTCCCTCAGCTCTCTGTTCCCTCAACTCTATGTTCCCTCAACTCTCTGTTCCCTCAGCTCTCTGTTCCCTCAGCTCTCTGTTCCCTCAACTCTATGTTCCCTCAACTCTATGTTCCCTCAGCTCTCTGTTCCCTCAACTCTATGTTCCCTCAACTCTATGTTCCCTCAGCTCTCTGTTCCCTCAACTCTATGTTCCCTCAGCTCTATGTTCCCTCAGCTCTATGTTCCCTCAGCTCTCTGTTCCCTCAGCTCTCTGTTCCCTCAACTCTCTGTTCCCTCAGCTCTCTGTTCCCTCAACTCTATGTTCCCTCAGCTCTCTGTTCCCTCAACTCTATGTTCCCTCAACTCTCTGTTCCCTCAGCTCTCTGTTCCCTCAACTCTATGTTCCCTCAACTCTCTGTTCCCTCAGCTCTCTGTTCCCTCAGCTCTCTGTTCCCTCAACTCTCTGTTCCCTCAGCTCTCTGTTCCCTCAACTCTATGTTCCCTCAACTCTCTGTTCCCTCAGCTCTCTGTTCCCTCAACTCTATGTTCCCTCAACTCTCTGTTCCCTCAACTCTCTGTTCCCTCAGCTCTCTGTTCCCTCAGCTCTATGTTCCCTCAGCTCTCTGTTCCCTCAGCTCTCTGTTCCCTCAGCTCTATGTTCCCTCAGCTCTATGTTCCCTCAACTCTATGTTCCCTCAGCTCTATGTTCCCTCAACTCTATGTTCCCTCAGCTCTATGTTCCCTCAACTCTATGTTCCCTCAGCTCTATGTTCCCTCAGCTCTATGTTCCCTCAACTCTATGTTCCCTCAGCTCTCTGTTCCCTCAGCTCTATGTTCCCTCAACTCTATGTTCCCTCAACTCTATGTTCCCTCAACTCTATGTTCCCTCAGCTCTATGTTCCCTCAGCTCTATGTTCCCTCAGCTCTATGTTCCCTCAACTCTATGTTCCCTCAACTCTCTGTTCCCTCAGCTCTATGTTCCCTCAACTCTATGTTCCCTCAACTCTATGTTCCCTCAGCTCTATGTTCCCTCAGCTCTATGTTCCCTCAACTCTATGTTCCCTCAGCTCTATGTTCCCTCAACTCTCTGTTCCCTCAGCTCTATGTTCCCTCAACTCTCTGTTCCCTCAACTCTCTGTTCCCTCAGCTCTATGTTCCCTCAACTCTATGTTCCCTCAGCTCTATGTTCCCTCAACTCTCTGTTCCCTCAGCTCTATGTTCCCTCAACTCTCTGTTCCCTCAGCTCTCTGTTCCCTCAGCTCTATGTTCCCTCAACTCTATGTTCCCTCAACTCTCTGTTCCCTCAACTCTATGTTCCCTCAACTCTATGTTCCCTCAGCTCTATGTTCCCTCAGCTCTATGTTCCCTCAACTCTATGTTCCCTCAACTCTATGTTCCCTCAGCTCTATGTTCCCTCAGCTCTATGTTCCCTCAACTCTATGTTCCCTCAACTCTATGTTCCCTCAACTCTATATGTTCCCTCAGCTCTATGTTAGGGAACAAATGAATGTTATTTCTGTGGTTACAGTGGCTCTGAAGCGAATGCTGAACTTCAACGCTCCTCCTCTGAAGAACACAGCAGCTGAGCCAGTATGGAAGGTAACAACAACAACAACAACAACAACAACAACAACAACAACAACAACAACAACAACAAACACACATATATATATATAAATATATATAAATTAAATAATACATTAAAATAATAAATATGTAAAAAATAAATAAATGCATTTAAAAAATAATAAAAATAAATACATAAATAAATAAAACTGGAAATTAAACAGAAAAGTAATAAATAAGGGAATTAATATAAAGGTAAATAAATAAAAAAAGGTAATTTAAACAGAAATATAAATTTGTCACATTTTATCAATCAGTTAATGACTACATTTATTTTTAATATTATTTTTTGCTATTTGTAATGGCATATTTATTTATTTATTTATCGAATCATTTATTTATTTTTGATTTTGTCAGGTTCTGTCCTCCATAGAAAACCTCTCTCTCTCTCTTTCGCCCTTTTTAAAAGTAAACCTTTCAGATATAATACCAGCAGACATGTTTGTAGTTTTGACAGCGCCGTTAAATTCTAAATATATATATATATATATATATATATATATGACCTCTCTCCTGTGCTTTAACTTCTGTCTGTGTTTGTGTGTCTTATGCAGGTGTTGATATACGACAGGTTTGGCCAAGACATCATCTCGCCTCTGCTGTCTGTCAAAGAGCTGAGAGACATGGGCATCACCCTGCACCTGTAAGAGACAACACACCTTCACCTCTAGCCTTCAGCAGCTCCGGAGAACATGTCCTCCCTCTGAGGGTCTAATCGGTCCTCACAAAGATAGAAAGCGGCGATAGAAATGTATACAGTATCGTGATACTCGTGTATCAGTATTTTCTTACTTGCATTGTGTTATACAGAATAACGTTTACATTCATAAAACATTCCGGTTTGTGCCCTTATTCCAAAAAAGACAATACTCCTACTAAGCAGTTTACATGGCTAATGAAGGTGAATACTCCACTAATACTCCCGTTTACATGCAGCCGTGCAGACGCCCATTCACGTAACCGGCGGTAGACTTGTTGGACCTTTTGAACACCTTCTTTATTTCCTTCAAACACCTTCTGGAAAAGAGCGGCGTGGCGATATTTAGTCCATGATTTAGTCTTTGATGATGTTTAACAGTAGGTGTGTTTCTCCTGCTTCTCTTCTCTGTAAACTGTCGGCCAGTTGGTCTAATTTTATCTTAAAGGCAGGTTGACGGTGTTCTCCAGTCTCCACTCTCTGTTCTATTGGTTGAAATGGTCTTTACACCCCGACAGCGATCCGTTACTGATGAGCTCTGAATAAGAGCCGTCATCTGTAGCTGACTTTTCTTCTACCTTTCTTTTGGACATTTTCCGGATTTGTTTTGGACAATTTTCAAATATTTTTCTGACTTTTTTCGGACACTTCAGACTATTTTTTTGACAATTTTCTGACTTTTTTCCTGTTTTTTTTAGTTTTTTGGGGAATTGTTTTAGACATTTCTTTGACAATTTCATTTTTTGACGTTTTTTTAGACAAAACTGTTGTAATCCTCTAAAAACGTCTACCAATCACTGCCTTGCGGTCCGCTTGGAAAGAACCAATCAGACGCGTCCCTGCCTCCCTGCTCGTTCTCTACCCTTGGCGTGCACCAGCCTGAACTCAAAGCACGTCGCCGCCGCACGTTTCCTGGAGAATGGAAGAGTTCACTCAGCCCTGCAGCAGCACCGCCGCGGTTACTGGTCATGAGGTAGCGTTGTTGAGTTGAGGTCCTCTCTCCGCTCTGTGTCTGTGAAGGAGTTACGATGCGGCGCTGCTCGTGCATGTGTGTGGGGGGGGGTTTAGACGGAGCTCCTGAGGCCATGCTACTTTCACATTACGCTAGCTCTCCATCATCGACCACCCTACCTTCAATGTGGACGTCAGTAAAACAACGTGTCAAATTGACTTTGTGTTTTTCAGTCTGCTTCACTCGGACAGAGATCCAATCCCAGATGTTCCAGCCATCTACTTCGTCATGCCCACAGAGGAGAACATCGACAGGATATGCCAGGTACACGCACACACACATACACACACACACACACACACACACACACACACACACACAGATATTTATACAAGCAGTGTGTTAAAAATATCTCCGTCCAAATGAAAACAAAAATACACAATCAAAGCGTCGTCAGGAGCCAAACTAACAGACTGATATCGACCGCTTCAACACAGTTACACTGCTACCAAAGAACGTTTATCACGAAGAAGTCAAAGTCAGCAGCACAGCTTCTCCTCCACCATTTTGGACTGAAAGAGACGACCAGACACCAGTAAAACGTCCTCCTACAGAGAGACGGACAAAAGTAGAACTACATTATTTCTATTCTATTTTCACATTCTACTGAAATGTCCTGTGTTTAATAATACATATATACATTTAAAATAGGGCTGTCAAAGTTAACACGATAATAACACCTTAGTTCAGTTTTAAAACTGAAGATACTGGTATCACAGTAAACTAGAGAACCTGATGGATCCATCGGCACCAACCAGGTCAGACTAGCTGGTCATGAAGGAGGTTAAATAACGCTCTGAACTTACATTGCATTTTGGCGAGGAAAAAACTGTCATGAACTGATAAAAATGTGTGATTAATTTGTGATTAATCCTGATTAAATATATATGTGTGTGCGTGTGCGTGTGCGTGTGCGTGCGTGCGTGCGTGTGTAGGACCTGAGGAACCAGCTGTATGAGTCGTACTTCCTGAACTTCATCTCTGCCATCAGCAGAAGTAAACTGGAGGACATCGCCAGCGCTGCTCTGGCTGCTAACGCTGTCACCCAAGTCACCAAGGTTACCGTGGTTACTATTGTCTTCTCATTGTCTGATGATTTGAGATCACGCCGTGCAGTATTCTGTATATTAGTAATAATATGATGCCAGAGCTCCTTAGATTTAGATGGGAAGGCGAAGGCTCGGAATTCCATCCCAGAATCGGGGTGGGAAAAACCATCGATTCATCTATATTTCAAAACAAGTTTTCTAATACCAGAATGGATATATCTGCTTCATTTGAGTCTATGTAGAGGTAGAAGGAAGTTACCGCTTTTATTGTGGTAGTCTGAGTAACGTGACGTCATATCTGTTCCGTATCCGTCAACCAAAACAAACCTCAGAGAGTCTAAACCGTTGGAGGGTCGTCGTGGATACAACCTGCACCCTCCCATGTTAAATCCAGCGTGGTAAACACTACACATCCAGTAAAGGATGGAAACACTTTGGGTTTCACACATTGACAGGAAAAGCAGAGCTAGACAGAGCAGAGCTAAAGCTGCATGCTAACTTCTAAAAAATTACAAAAATATGTCCGAAAATAAGTCCGAACAAACGCTGAAAAAAAAAATGCAAAAGTATGTCCAGAATATGGCCCAAAAAAGGCCGAAATATATCCTAAAAAAAGGCAGGAATATGTTCAAACAAAAGGCTGATATATGTCTGAAAAATATCTGGAAAAAAAGTGCGGAAAATGTTAGCAGGTAACGTTATGGTATGGTGGTAACGTTATGGTATGGAGGTAACGTTATGGTATGGAGGTAACGTTATGGTATGGTGGTAACGTTATGGTATGGAGGTAACGTTATGGTATGGTGGTAACGTTATGGTATGGAGGTAACGTTATGGTATGGAGGTAACGTTATGGTATGGAGGTAACGTTATGGTATGGAGGTAACGTTATGGTATGGAGGTAACGTTATGGTATGGAGGTAACGTTATGGTATGGAGGTAACGTTATGGTATGGTGGTAACGTTATGGTACGGTGGTAACGTTATGGTATGGTGGTAACGTTATGGTATGGTGGTAACGTTATGGTATGGAGGCAACGTTATGGTATGGAGGTAACGTTATGGTATGGCGGTAACGTTATGGTATGGCGGTAACGTTATGGTATGGAGGTAACGTTATGGTATGGCGGTAACGTTATGGTATGGCGGTAACATTGTGGTCGAGCCGGCCGTCGCTCTCATCTCCGTGGTCAAATGGGCCGACGCTACGACTGTAGAGCACCCAGATACTGACATTTCTGTTCTCTGCATTGAAACGGCCCCGATGGAGCTGACCATGGATGGATAAAGAGAACGGAGCTGACGGGAGAGCTAGAGACCACCTTGGAGAAGTTAGAGGAAGTAAACACGTGGGACTACGTCCGCTTTTCAAAATAAGGTGTTAACAAAGGGAACTGTAGATACTAAATACATCTATGGAAATAAGATTGATGGATTATATTCAGCAGAAGTATAAAACATTATAAATTAAAAACAAAATCCCACTAATCTGTGAGGGAGATGTCTTTATTCTTTGATTTCTGGGTTGCTGGATAATCAATAATGTCTGACATTGATCGTGATATATTTGACTTCAGGACGTCTCTGACTACATACATGCTGTTTGATAAATGAGTAATCTGTGTGTCTGTGTGTGTCTCAGGTGTATGATCAGTACCTGAACTTCATCACTCTGGAAGACGACATGTTCACCCTCTGCCATCAAAACAAGGAGCTCATCTCCTACCACGGTAACACACAAACACACACACACACACACACACACACACACACACACACACACACATTGGAAACATCCCCAAAAACACAGAGGATTATGGGTAGAGGGAGGTGGAATAAAAAAAGCCAAATACAACAAAATGAAGTCTGGAACCTTTCAGATTAAACTCCATCATTAAAAGCAAACTACCAAAGAAGTGCCGACCACAAACACAGCTAGCCGGAACACACCACAGCTCTATTACAACCTGATCGGACACACAGCAGCACAGAGTCAGTGGCGAACAACACACAAGTGCATAAAAACGTTACCAAATGTAAACATCACGCAGCAAATTCAAGCTTCCAGGAAGAGCGCCGAGGGAGACATTTTATTCAAACATTTTTTAAGACTTTTTTTTCGGATATTTTAAGACTTTTTTCGGACATTTTTTTGGCATTTTTCAGATATTTTTATTTTTACTTTTTTGACATTTTTCAAACTTTTACTGGACATTTTTCAGGGTTTTTTTTGACATTTTTCAGACTTTTTTTTACTTTTTTGACATTTTTCAAACTTATCGGACATTTTTCAGATTTTTTTTGACATTTTTCAAACTTTTATTGGACATTTTTCAGATTTTTTTTGACATTTTTCAAACTTTTATCGGACATTTTTCAGATTTTTTTTGAATTTTTTTCAAACTTTTATCGGACATTTTTTTCGGATGTTTTTCAACTTTTTTTCGACATTTTTTAGTTTGTTTTTTTTTTTACTTTTTGCACATTTTTCAAACTTTTTTCGGACATTTTTCAGATTTTTTTTGACATTTTTCAAACTTTTATCGGACATTTTTCAGACTTTTTTTTCGGATGTTTTTCAACTTTTTTTCGACATTTCTGGGGACGTAATGTAATCGGTGTGTTCCCCATCACTGTGTAACACCGACTACCACAACAAGCCCAGTAGACGTCACAAGCAACACACCACAGTGTCCAGCTACGTATCAGTCAACATGTGGAGAGAAAAATAAATACGTTGACATAGTTTGCAATCCCAAATAACGACGCTTTCATCAAAACACACCGCTACAACGCTGAGGCCAAAAATCAAGAAGCCATCAGCACTTACCGCCTTAACGCCAGCGGGGACGAGCGCCCAAATATGATACAGCCTCTCAAACAAACAAAGGCTGTGTCTGAAATTCCTCACTAACGTGCTATTTATATGCTAAAACAGGATGTGAGATATTCTAGTTTGTCTCACCTGTGTGTCTCACCTGTGTGTCTCACCTGTGTGTCTCTCCTGTGTGTCTCACCTGTGTGTCTCACCTGTGTGTCTCACCTGTGTGTCTCTCCTGTGTGTCTCACCTGTGTGTCTCACCTGTGTGTCTCTCCTGTGTGTCTCACCTGTGTGTCTCACCTGTGTGTCTCACCTGTGTGTCTCTCCTGTGTGTCTGTCCTGCAGCCATCAACAGAGCAGACATCCAGGACACAGACATGGAGGCCATCATGGACACCATCGTGGACAGTCTCTTCTGTTTCTTCGTCACTCTGGGTGAGTTCCTCTGATGAACCTCACGGTGTTTACCGGGAGTTCATGTTGTGCCAAAATAAAAACTGAAATGGTTAAATGCAAAGAGGCGAAGAGACGCAAGTTCTAAACAACAATTTAGTGCCAAGATGGCTTTATGTTGAGTGTTGATGGAGCAGCTGCGTAGCCCGGCTCTGATCCAACCAGACTCCATTCAGAAAACAAGCATTTTAAAAGTTGTCTGCTTGTCGTCATGGTAACAGACCTGACAAAGCAGGAATTCAGACTTTTTACTAATCAGCATCATTATGTAGTTATTTCAGCATCATTTTGATCTGTTTATTGATATGAAATCACAACACAATCTGTTTACTTTGGGTTCATACCGCAGTAGAGACGTGTGGCTGCTAGATAGTCAGTGTGATGTCACTGAATGTGAATACAGCTCGCCGCCGGGTGACGTTATGAACCCAGACACGACGTAATGACAATGATGTGATGTCAGTTTTTATAAAGGAAAAAAAATATATATTTTTAATCTAAATATCTTGACATGATTCAGTTATTTGAGTTATTTATTTGAAGCAGAAATGAAGCTGTTTCAACTGAAATGTTTGTCTCTGTCCACCAGATGGAAGCGTTCACTCATTCTCCTCATTTAAAATCTGTTCTATAAGTTTGTTCTGTTGTTTTTAATGTTTCCATGTGTTCAACAGGGTGAGACTTTATTTAAAGTCTGTTGTTGTTGTTGTTGATGTTGTTGTTGTTGTTGTTGTTGATCAGGTGCGGTGCCGATCATTCGCTGTCCCCGTGGAAACGCAGCAGAGATGGTCGCCGTGGTGAGTTCACTCTGACGAATCAGCCGATCTAATTGGTTCAATGACAGAACGTCAACCTTTTCATTCAGTTTGGACCTGCCAAATAAATGAATAAATAAAGAAATAAAGAAATGACTTGATAAATAAAAATATAAATAAATGACTTGATAAATAGATAAATGACTTGATAAATAAATAAATGCTTAAACACAAATAAATTCATACATTTAAAAAAATATATAAAATAAATTAAAAAAAATGATAACTGAAATATTTATATTATATTATGTTTTGTGTGTGTTGTAGAAGTTGGATAAGAAGCTCCGTGAGAACCTGCGCGACGCCAGAAACAGTCTCTTCACCGGAGACAACATGGCCGCCGGACAGTTCAGGTAAACAAGAAGGATAAAACTGAGGCGGTGTGAGGTCATGGGGAAACTCCACTTCCCATAATGCAGTGCTGTGTATCACTAGCAGGCCAGGCGTGGGCTCTGTGTGTGTAACGACTCTTCTCTCCTCTCCAGTTTCCAGAGGCCTCTGTTCGTCCTGGCAGATCGTAACGTGGACATGGCCACGCCCCTCCACCACACCTGGACCTATCAGGCGCTGATCCACGACGTCCTGGTGAGCTGTCAATCATAAATCATAAACATAAAAGGTTATAGAGAAACTCTACTCAAAGGTTTACTCCTGCTTTAGGAACAGATTGTTTTACTTAAAATTTTTGTAGAAGCAGATTCACATTTTCTTTCGCTGTCTGACTTCCTGTCTGAGGCTCTCACACACTCACACACACACACACACACACACACACACACACACACACGCACGCACATACACACTAATTCATGCAGAGCCAGAGCGCTGTCAGCTGCAGAGGTTCTGAGGTTAATACCGACAGCACTGGAATGTAGAGTTACATGGATGTGTTATATAACACGTCATCAGTCACACACACACACACACACACACACACACACACACACTCACACACACACCTTTTTAACGTGAAGCTGCTTTATTCAGTGTTTGTTCTGGAGAGGAGGAGACCTCTGTGGTAAAAAAAAAACTCTGAAGCTGACTGACATGAAGACAACAACTCCCATGATCCCACGCTGCTCAGAGGGATCTTTGTCTCTCTCAGCTGTCAGTCTGGTTGAACCATTAGACAGCATTTTGATCTCAATGTACTAAATGAAATAACATCTATTAGTAAAGAGGACTTTCTACAAGCTAAAAGCATGAAAAACCATTCAGACATAATGTGAAAAATATACGAAAAGTAATAGTAAAATATGTGAAAAATGTCCGAAGAATTATTATTAAAATATGTAAAACAAAATATTGAAAAATATCATAAAAATTTCTGAAAAATATGTGAAAGCTAATCAAAGTAAATTCTATTAGTAAAGACGACTTTCTACAAGCTATAAGCAGGAAAAAACATTCAGACATATGTGAAAAATATCCCAAAATTTTTAGTAAAATATGTGAAAGAAATATTGATAAATATGTGAAAATGTCCCAAAAATATCCCAAAAAGATATAAATTTGAAAAAATATTGAAAAAAATGTCTGAAAAATTATAATTGAATTATGTGAAAAATGGCCAAAAAAGTATTAGTAAAATATGTGAAAGATATCCCAAAAATATTATTAAAATATATGAAAACTATTTGAAACATGTGCGAAATTTTTTTAGTAAAACGTGAAAAATATCCCAAAAATATCCCCAAAATGTCTGAAGAATTATTAGTAAAATATGTGAAAATAATATTGAAAAATTTCCCAAAAATATGTGAAAATGTCACAAGTTTAAAAAAAAAGTTGCATTAATGTGTTAAAGAAATTAGTGTCGTTAAACAAATTTGCTTTAACTCGTTATTATCACGTTAACTCTGACAGCCCTGATATTAATATATACACTGTATACTTTATAGACGGGAAGTTTAATTCCATAGTTTTGACCAATTTGTTGCTTCATTTAAAAGGTTTACACTTGAATTGAAGGTGCTAGTGTACAATTTATTATTTAAATAATAACTAACAACTACGTAACTTTGTATGTATTTATTTATTACATTAAGATTAATAAAGTTAGGAAAGCGAAGTTGGTGGTATCAGATCGGTACTCGCTATCAGCCGAGTATAGAGTCGTCCTCTCAGACTTCTGACTGGACACGATCACGCTTTTGTGGCGGGAGAGAAGAAGAAGAATTCTTTGTTTTAGGAGTTATGATGAAACGACTGTCAGCATCTTGAAACAAGTCAGAGAGAGATGTGTCGCTGCGCCAGAGTAAAAAAAATGACTCTTGAAACAAGTTGATTTGTGTTGGAAACAGGTGAAATGACTTCTTTTTTTAACGTCTGGTCCAGAATCCAGACCCTGATCTGGTTTCTCTTGTGGTCCGGTTTTGCCAGCTCTGTCTGCGACGGCCGGTCCAGATGGCAGCGCTCTGTCTGTCGTCTCTTTCCTGTAAACATGTCAGCCGTCCACCACCCAGCAGGAGACGGGATCCCACCACTAAATCTCCCTCCTCATCCCTCTGCTGTTCCCATGACAACAGCGGTGTTATTATGATCCTCCGTCTGGATCCACTGTGGTGCAATGAGCTGTCTCTGGTCTGGACTGCATCCCAGATATCTTTAACACAGCAGCACTCTCAGGATCAGCTTTTATATTCATTAAGTGTCTCAGAATCACTTGTAGGATTTCAGGAGTGTAAAGTGACGTTAGATGATGACGTTTTTGTTTTCTCTCTGTGGTTTCACTCCGGATTCAGTGCATTAAAAGAGCTGATTTAGGTCATTTAACGCAGGAAAAACACTTTATAATACAAATAATGGCATCGGTTGTACTGGCAGCAGTATGGGCTGTAACCTGCCAAAACCAACCAAACCAATGGAGCCAGACGTCAAAGGTCACCTGACGACAGGTGGACCAGACCTTTATGAGTGTGTGTTTGTGTCCACCAGGACTACCAGCTGAACAGGGTGGTGATGGAGGAGGGGGTGGGCGCCGAGCCGTCTCCCGCCGGCGCCAGACCGAAGAAGAAGAACAGAAAGACCTACGACCTGACTGCCGCCGACAAGTTCTGGCAGAAACACAAGGGCAGGTGAGTTCTTCTGGAGGAAGGGTTAGAGGAGGATGAAGAGGAGGAGGTGGGGGTTCATTTTATTTCACTAGTTTTGGTACAGGCTTTAAATATTATTTATTAGTAAAATATGTGAAAAATATCTCAAAAATATGTGAAAATTGTCTGAAAGATATTCGAAAAATATCAGTAAAATATATGAAAACTAAACAAAATAACATCTATTAGTGAAGAGGACTTTCTACAAGCTAAAAGCTTTAGTCTGATCCATCCATCCTCTGAATGCTCTAGGTCTCTAGTTTGATCCATCCATCCTCTGAATGCTCTAGGTCTCTAGTTTGATCCATCCATCCTCTGAATGCTCTAGGTCTCTAGTCTGATCCATCCATCCTCTGAATGCTCTAGGTCTCTAGTTTGTGGCTGTTAAGTTTCATGAGGTTGTGATTATCCTAGAGGTCACCACAGGTCATTTTATACAGTGAGGTCAATGAAATGTCTCCTATGGGGGGCTAACATCATCACACATGAATTGTGGGAACAAAATAACATTATTACAGGCATTAAATGTAACTCATAATAACATCACAAGTTAAATCTATATACTGATGATATCTTATTGTACGTGACAAACTCTCCTGTCCATCTGGAGTGCTGATGTTGGAGACGAACCCTTCAGGTTTCCAGTGTTGTTGAGGCCCGTTTTCTCCAAGTTGACTCAGGAAGTATAAAGTTAGAAGCTCATTCATTGGTTGGACGTTGAGCGTGCCGTGTTGTGTGTTACAGTCCGTTCCCAGAGGTGGCGGAGTCGGTCCAGGAGGAGCTGGACACCTACAGAGCCCAGGAGGACGAGGTGAAACGCCTCAAGAGCATCATGGTGAGACACACACACACAATATGGACAACAAATGGCTGCCTCGTGGTAAACTAGCCGAACGTCAAGTCCAAGTCAGTATCTGAAGTTATTTTCATGTCCAACTCCCCAGAGTTGAATCTGCTTCAATATCTGAACCTTCAAGAGTTTTTCTGAGTCCCTGAGATCACGTCCAAGTCCCCGAGACTTTGTCCACGACTCTAACGGTTGATTTCGGTTGATCCCAGTGTGGTTATTCCTTATTGATCTCTGTGTGTCTGCAGGGTTTAGAGGGCGAGGATGAAGGAGCCATCAGCATGCTGTCAGACAACACAGCCAAGCTCACCTCTGCTGTCAGGTACCGATCACAGCGAACACCATCGCCTTCATCTGTTCGGTCTGCTATATCTAGCAACGGTCTGCTATGCATAGCAACGGTCTGCTATACATAGCAACGGTCTGCTATACATAGTAACGGTCTGCTATACCTAGCAACAGTCTGCTATACATAGAAACGGTCTGCTATACATAGCAACGGTCTGCTATACATAGCAACGGTCTGCTATACCTAGCAACAGTCTGCTATACATAGAAACGGTCTGCTATACATAGCAACGGTCTGCTATACATAGTAACGGTCTGTTATACATAGCAACGCTCTGCTATACATAGCAACGGTCTGCTATACCTAGCAACGGTCTGCTATACATAGAAACGGTCTGCTATACATAGCAACGGTCTGCTATACCTAGCAACAGTCTGCTATACATAGAAACGGTCTGCTATACATAGCAACGGTCTGCTATACATAGCAACGCTCTGCTATACATAGCAAAGCGTTGCTATACATAGCAACGGTCTGCTATACATAGCAACGCTCTGCTATACATAGCAACGGTCTGCTATACATAGCAACGCTCTGCTATACATAGCAACGGTCTGCTATACACAGCAACGCTCTGCTATACATAGCAGCACTCTGCTATACATAGCAACGCTCTGCTATACATAGCAACGGTCTGCTATACATAGCAACGCTCTGCTATACATAGCAACGGTCTGCTATACATAGCAACGCTCTGCTATACATAGCAACGGTCTGCTATACATAGCAGCAGCAGCCGTTAGCAGAAGGCTAAAATATTAGCAACATCTACCCTCCATCTCTGAGACGTTTCTCCGATATTCAATTCAATTCAATTTATTTTTAGCGTCAAATCATAACAGAAGTTATCTGGAGACGCTTTATATATAGAGCAGGTCTATGACCGTACACCGTAGTTTAGAGACCCAACAACACAGCAAGAGGACATTTTAGATGAGTAGCTTTAGCCCACTGCTAGCGTTAGTTAGCCTCCAGTGTTAGCCCACTGCTAGCGTTAGTTAGCCTCCAGCTAATGTTAGCCCACTGCTAGCGTTAGCCTCCAGCTAATGTTAGCCCACTGCTAGCATTAGTTAGCCTCCAGCTAATGTTAGCCCACTGCTAGCGTTAGTTAGCCTCCAGTGTTAGCCCACTGCTAGCGTTAGTTAGCCTCCAGCTAATGTTAGCCCACTGCTAGCGTTAGCCTCCAGCTAATGTTAGCCCACTGCTAGCATTAGTTAGCCTCCAGCTAATGTTAGCCCACTGCTAGCGTTAGTTAGCCTCCAGTGTTAGCCCACTGCTAGCGTTAGTTAGCCTCCAGTGTTAGCCCACTGCTAGCGTTAGTTAGCCTCCAGCTAATGTTAGCCCACTGCTGGCGTTAGTTAGCCTCCAGCTAATGTTAGCCCACTGCTAGCGTTAGTTAGCCTCCAGCTAATGTTAGCCCACTGCTGGCGTTAGTTAGCCTCCAGCTAATGTTAGCCCACTGCTAGCGTTAGTTAGCCTCCAGTGTTAGCCCACTGCTAGCGTTAGTTAGCCTCCAGTGTTAGCCCACTGCTGGCGTTAGTTAGCCTCCAGTGTTAGCCCACTGCTAGCGTTAGTTAGCCTCCAGCTAATGTTAGCCCACTGCTAGCGTTAGTTAGCCTCCAGTGTTAGCCCACTGCTAGCGTTAGTTAGCCTCCAGTGTTAGCCCACTGCTGGCGTTAGTTAGCCTCCAGTGTTAGCCCACTGCTGGCGTTAGTTAGCCTCCAGCTAATGTTAGCCCACTGCTAGCGTTAGTTAGCCTCCAGTGTTAGCCCACTGCTAGCGTTAGTTAGCCTCCAGTGTTAGCCCACTGCTGGCGTTAGTTAGCCTCCAGTGTTAGCCCACTGCTGGCGTTAGTTAGCCTCCAGTGTTAGCCCACTGCTAGCGTTAGTTAGCCTCCAGTGTTAGCCCACTGCTAGCGTTAGTTAGCCTCCAGTGTTAGCCCACTGCTAGCGTTAGTTAGCCTCCATTGTTAGCCCACTGCTAGCGTTAGTTAGCCTCCAGTGTTAGCCCACTGCTGGCGTTAGTTAGCCTCCAGTGTTAGCCCACTGCTGGCGTTAGTTAGCCTCCAGTGTTAGCCCACTGCTAGCGTTAGTTAGCCTCCAGCTAATGTTAGCCCACTGCTAGCGTTAGTTAGCCTCCAGTGTTAGCCCACTGCTAGCGTTAGTTAGCCTCCAGTGTTAGCCTAATGAAAGGGCTCTATAGAGGTATAGTCACACCGATGGGATGAGATAAAGAATGTGTTTTTTGAACATTAAAATATGTAAACATGTCGTAGTAGAAACCCAGAACACTAGTATGAACCTGTACATGAGCAGGTCTTTAAAATGTTTCTGGTGCCCTTCAGTAAATCCCTGAACACCATCTGCTCCATCAGATCTCCGTGTTCCTGAGAACTCCTCCGAGTGAAGCCTGTTTTCACTTCTGTTCTCCCCCCTCAGTGAATACCTTCCGTTTCCCATAAGCTTCTCAGTAACCTCTAAAAGAGTGACTTTCCATAAACGTCAGAGGACCTCAGAGAGCCCAGAGCCAGGGAACATCTGATCAGACTTTTGGTTGTGATTTCCACCGTTACAACACTGTTGTTATTTTATTATCTGTAACCATGAAACTGTGTTAACCAAAACAACCTGCCGTCTGCTCAACAAGTCCGTTTAACTGTGAAATGGGACCGACAGACATGTTGTTTTTGGGTAAAACGAACAGTCGGAGGATTGTCAGGGGTGGAGGTCTTTTAGTCGTGTATTTAATCATGTTTTACTACAGATTACTGAGATACTGCAGTATAAAGTGTACCAGACTGAGGTTTAAATGTATTTGTCTGTGTGCTGCAGCTCTCTGCCTGAGCTGCTAGAGAAGAAGAGGCTGATCGACCTTCACACCAACGTCGCCACTGCGGTCCTCGACCACATCAAGGTACAGACGTATATACAGCAGTATTAGTACACAGTGTATACTGTAGTATTAGTACACAGTACATACTGTAGTATTAGTACACAGTACATACTGTAGTATTAGTACACAGTGTGTACTGTAGTATTAGTACACAGTACATACTGTAGTATTAGTACACAGTACATACTGTAGTATTAGTACACAGTGTGTACTGTAGTATTAGTACACAGTGTATACTGTAGTATTAGTACACAGTACATACTGTAGTATTAGTACACAGTACATACTGTAGTATTAGTACACAGTACATACAGTAGTATTAGTACACAGTGTGTACTGTAGTATTAGTACACTGTATATACAGTAGTATTAGTACACTGTATATACAGTAGTATTAGTACATACAGTAGTATTAGTACACAGTGTGTACTGTAGTATTAGTACACAGTACATACAGTAGTATTAGTACACAGTACATACAGTAGTATTAGTACACTGTATATACAGTAGTATTAGTACATACAGTAGTATTAGTACAGTGTATTAGTAGTATTAGTACATACAGTAGTATTAGTACACAGTGTATACAGTAGTATTAGTACATACAGTAGTATTAGTACACAGTGTATTAGTAGTATTAGTACATACAGTAGTATTAGTAAACAGTGTATACAGCAGTATTAGTACACAGTGTATACAGTAGTATTAGTAAACAGTGTATACAGCAGTATTAGTACACAGTGTATTAGTAGTATTAGTACATACAGTAGTATTAGTACACAGTGTATACAGTAGTATTAGTACACAGTGTATACAGTAGTATTAGTACACAGTGTATACAGTAGTATTAGTACACAGTGTATACAGTAGTATTAGTACATACAGTAGTATTAGTATTTACAGTAGTATTAGTACACAGTGTATTAGTAGTATTAGTACATACAGTAGTATTAGTACACAGTGTATACAGTAGTATTAGTACACAGTGTATACAGTAGTATTAGTACATACAGTAGTATTAGTACACAGTGTATACAGTAGTATTAGTACATACGGTAGAATTAGTACACAGTGTATACAGTAGTATTAGTACACAGTGTATACAGTAGTATTAGTACATACAGTAGTATTAGTACATACAGTAGTATTAGTATTAGTACACAGTGTATTAGTAGTATTAGTACATACAGTAGTATTAGTACACAGTATATACAGTAGTATTAGTACACAGTGTATTAGTAGTATTAGTACATACAGTAGTATTAGTATTAGTACACAGTGTATTAGTAGTATTAGTACATACAGTAGTATTAGTACATACAGTAGTATTAGTACACAGTGTATTAGTAGTATTAGTATATACAGTAGTATTAGTACACAGTACATACAGTAGTATTAGTACACAGTACATACAGTAGTATTAGTACATACAGTAGTATTAGTACACAGTGTATTAGTAGTATTAGTACATACAGTAGTATTAGTACACAGTGTATTAGTAGTATTAGTACATACAGTAGTATTAGTACACAGTATATACAGTAGTATTAGTACACAGTGTATTAGTAGTATTAGTACATACAGTAGTATTAGTACACAGTGTATTAGTAGTATTAGTACATACAGTAGTATTAGTACACAGTGTATTAGTAGTATTAGTATATACAGTAGTATTAGTACACAGTACATACAGTAGTATTAGTACACAGTACATACAGTAGTATTAGTACATACAGTAGTATTAGTACACAGTGTATTAGTAGTATTAGTACATACAGTAGTATTAGTACACAGTGTATTAGTAGTATTAGTACATACAGTAGTATTAGTACACAGTATATACAGTAGTATTAGTACACAGTGTATTAGTAGTATTAGTACATACAGTAGTATTAGTACACAGTGTATTAGTAGTATTAGTACATACAGTAGTATTAGTACACAGTGTATTAGTAGTATTAGTACATACAGTAGTATTAGTACACAGTGTATACAGTAGTATTAGTACATACAGTAGTATTAGTACACAGTGTATACAGTAGTATTAGTACACAGTGTATACAGTAGTATTAGTACACAGTGTATTAGTAGTATTAGTACATACAGTAGTATTAGTACACAGTGTATTAGTAGTATTAGTACATACAGTAGTATTAGTACACAGTGTATTAGTAGTATTAGTACATACAGTAGTATTAGTACACAGTGTATTAGTAGTATTAGTACATACAGTAGTATTAGTACACAGTGTATTAGTAGTATTAGTACATACAGTAGTATTAGTACACAGTGTATTAGTAGTATTAGTACACGGTTTGAACAGTAACCTGATGATGTGTTTGTGTCCTCAGAGTCGTAAACTGGACGTGTACTTTGAGTATGAAGAGAAACTGATGAGCAAGTCGACTTTAGATAAATCTCTGCTGGACATCATCAGTGACCCAGACGGTACGAACACACACTCATACTTCAGAAAGGCATTGTGGGAAACGTAGTCCCAGCTGCAGGTTGTGTATTACAGTAAAATAACAGACTAAACAAAAGTCAATGTTTGTGTTCTGTCAGCCGGGACCCCCGAAGACAAAATGAGACTCTTCCTCATCTTCTACATCACTGCTCAGCAGGCTCCCTCAGAGGTAACGCACACACACACACACACACACACACACACACACATGGTGACGGTTCTGGTTCTGGTTTGGTGACTCACCAGGTCTGTGGTCCCGGTTCACTCCACTCTAATAACACACTTCATCATCATTCATCACAGCGTCAGCGGCGGTCTTGGACACGCTGACGTGTCGGTGAGCACAACAAGGACCTGATTTGACAACACGTCGCTAACACGGAAAATATTTAGATGTTGAAAACAGGAAGCGGTTTCCCTCCCCAACAGGGGCCAAACTTTACTCATAAAGATGTTCTGACTTATCAACACTTAGTTTGTTGTCATTCTTATACACACGGGAGCGTCTTGTTCTACGTCATGTTTCTACTTCAAAGTTTAAAGATGTTCACAGTCGGCCCGTCAAAGTTAACGCTATAACAACAACGCGTTAACGCAGAGTGGTTTTAACGGCACTCATTTCTTTAACACATTAACACAACCGATCTTTTGGAGGTTGTAGCAGCTCAGTTTTAAAGCTAGAGTGAAGATACTGGTATCATAGTAAACTATAAACCTGATGAATCCATCGGTACCAACCATGTCAGACTAGTTCATCATGAAGGAGGTTAAATAACGCTCCGAACTTACGCTAAATGTTGGTGAGGATAAACTGTCATGTCCATTTTCAAAGGGGTCCCTTGACCTCTGACCTCCAGATCAGTGAATGTAAATGGGTTCTATGGGTACCCACGAGTCTCCCCTTTACAGACATGCCCACTTTATGATCATCACATGCAGTTTGGGGCAAGTCATAGTCAAGTCAGCACACTGACACACTGACAGCTGTTGTTGCCTGTTGGGCTGCAGTTTGCCATGTTCTGATTGGAGCATATTGTTTTATGCTAAATGCAGTACCTGTGAGGGTTTCTGGATCAATATCTGTCATTGATTTATGTTGTTAATTGATTTACAATAATAAATATATATATACATACATTTACATAAAGCAGCATATTAGTCCACTCCCATGTTGATAAGAGGATTAAATACTGGACTAATCTCCCTTTAAGGTTCATTTAGAACAGATACAAAATGTGTGATTAATTTGTGATTAGTCACGATGAACTACGGACAATCATGTGATTAATTGTGATTAAATATTTTAATCGATGGACAGTCCTAATTTAAATGGATAACTCATATTTCAGAGTTGTTTGTGCCCTGCGCTGCATTATGACACCAGTTCAGCCCTATAATAACTAAGAACCTGTGAGGGGAAGTAGAGTTACAGTGTTTTTATGGGGCATGCTGGGATGTATTAGAAGCTGTGTGAGAGGCGGTGACGTGAAGGTTAGAGAGAGAGAGAGAGAGAGAGAGAGAGAGACGCAGCGCAGCGAACACACCTTCAGCACCGCCAGGGTCAAAGGTCAGGAACATTAATGCGTGCAAATGGAGTTACTTTTATACCTGAATATTGAAAGTGAAAAAAAGAGAGCAAAAAGGTTTCTCAAATGCTGCGACAGTCTTTAAAGTCCCAGTGAAACTGAAGCCAGAGCGTCTCCAGCTGCTGCACGGTGACGTACCTCACAGTGAAACAGAACATTTGAGCGTTGTACAGTAACAAGAGGGATTTATATCAAATCATTCACATTCGATTGGGAATGTTGACACAGAGTCGGTTGAAAATCAGTAAAGTTTCCCGTGAATGAATCAGACCTCAGACACACAGTTTTGGAAATGAAAATAAATAAAAAAATAATAATAATAGCGCTTGTTCTCAGGTCGGGTCTGGGTCTTGTTTGGGTCTTAAAGGCATGGACATTGGCCCGGTCTCCATGTCGTGCACCTGCAGCTCTCCCCAGGTTGATCATTCTTCGGGTATTAATAGTTTGCCATGACGTGGCCCAGCGGCTTGGTTTAGTTACTTCCAGAAGCTGCTGCTTGTCACGTCAGTACATGTTGTTTGTTTCTGTGGTTACAGATGTTACTGCTACTAATAAACATCCAGGAACAGCAGCAGCTTCAGGCTGCTGAAGACCATTTCAACTAATATAACAAATAGTGTGTACTGGAAAACATCGTCAACCCTGTCTTTAAGGGTCTTCTATTTTTAGAGGGCGACCAACACCCCCCAACACCCTCCCCCCTGAAGGTGGCGCCCTTGGCAACCGCCTATATGGCCTATGCCTTAAGCCGGTCCTGCTTCTGAGTGCTCCAAACCTCGCCGTCATTCAGTCACCATTCAGCCTTGACATGTTTAATGTGTTCCTGCTTTGGCCTCCATCTCAGAAAAGGTGAAAGCTACACATCTGTACTGCATGTGATTATCATAAAGTGGGCATGTCTGTAAAGGGGAGACTCGTGGGTACCCATAGAACCCATTTTCATTCACTGATCTGGAGGTCAGAGGTCAAGGGACCCCTTTGAAAATGGACATGACCGTTTTTCCTCGCCACAATTTAGTGTCAGTTTGGAGCGTTATTTAACCTCCTTCACTACAAGCTAGTCTGACATGGTTGGTACCGATGGATTCATCAGGTTTACCAGTCTAGTCGCCAAAAACCAAGAAGGTGATGGTTAAAAACCAAGATGGCGACGGCCAAAAAAATCAGGCGGGAATGCGTTGGCAGCATCTCGCTGATGACCCGTGAAGCTTTAGACTCAAAGACGCTGTTTATTTCTGGGATCGCAGAAATTCCTCTTGAGTATTGCGTCGTTGGAAAAATTGAAACAAACAACAGTTCACTGCTGAGATGACAGACCTCCGGTTCTTCCCAGCGTCCCCGGTCTGGCTTCTTCAAACAGCACAGGGGACGCTTACGTAACCAGCTGTGGGTTGGCAAACAGCAGGAATGGTTTAGACAGATGGTTTCACTGTCAGCTGTGCCCTCATGTCCCCAAAACCACATTCTACTGATCAATAGCCACGGCTTTATGAGAAGCATCTTCTTGGCTCCGCCGTCTTCGTAGTTTCATTATGAGCCGTGATGATAGAACAGAGATGGTGGAGCCAAAGCGTTCCTCTCTGCAAACAGAGACCTGGTGAGAGTCACTGTGAGAGGAGCACAGCTGGATCAGGTTTAGTTTGGCAGGAATCGCCTCTCATCCTTCATGAAGTGACAGCGACTGTGATTCTGATTATTTTCAGTTCCCTGTTAAAGATCTACTGCACCAGCAGTTCAGGCTTTGCATTCATTAGAGCAGGGGTCAGCAACCGTAACTATCAGGAGAAAAAATCTATCTGGAGCAGTTTATAGTCTCAGTATATAGTATATGAGTATAATGCAGTGAGGGCCAAAGAGACGATGTACTATGGAGTATCAGGGCCACATTGAGGGGTTTACAGAATAAAGTCGTAACTTTACGAGAATAAAGTCGTAATATAACGAGATTATAGTCATAACCTTTATGAGGAAAAAATTAAATACCACGTACAATTACTACTTTATAATATTCTGACTTTATTCTCTAAATCTCAGATGTATTTTTTTCCTCAATGTGGCCCTAACACTCCGTCGTGCCGTCGTACCATAGACCTACAACAATGATCAATAAGAAATGAAAATGTGAACAAAGAGCAGTTCTTCATTTCCATGTTTAAAGCTCCACAGGGAGCCGCTGGAGAGGAGCTGAAGAGCTGCAGGTAGCTGACCGCTGCGTTAGCATATTCTGACCATGTTTGCACTCATTCCACGAAGACGTCCGCAGGTTTTCAAAAACTCGCTGAACTCCAGAAAGTGTTTGTCTCAGTTCAGACCAGAGAACATTGATCATGATCATTCAACATCGGTAAAACAGCCAAGATCTGATTCTCTTAAGACACTGACAGATGTTTCAGATCTCACCAGATGTGTAAAATGTAAGAGAGCCCACACATAACGACACGTTGTGCTAACAGTTTAGTTCCAGCAGACCACACGTTAACAGATTCATTCATCAGCAACAGGAAAAAAAGGTAAACAAACATGGCCGACGACGGGCAGGAAGAATTAACGATGTTTTACTTTTAAGATTGAGGAAGGATGGACGGATGACGTCATGGAGACACGTTAAATAAACACTAGCTACTCCATTTCTGAGCTCCATCTCACTACTACTTTATGATTCACGTTTAGCATTAGCTCCTGCGTTAGCCGCGGCCGCCATGACGGCGGCGGTTGTCCTTCCTTCTTCAGTCAGCTTGGTTCTCTATCGGCTATCGTTCTTAACATGTGAGGGTGCAGGTCGTATCTACGCTGACCCTCCAACGGTTTAGACTCTCTGAGGTTTGTTTTGGTTGACGGATACGGAGCGGATATGACGTCACGTTACTCAGACTACCACAATAAAAGCGGTAACTTCCTTCTATCTCCACATAGACTCAGATGAAGCAGATAGATCCATTCTGGTGTTAAAACATCTATTAAAAAATCGTAAAAATAAATATCATCGTGATACGTAGGTGAATGGATTTTGTTTACCACCAGTGGACTAATAGGAATAGCAGTGCACTTCATTTAAAAATGGGAATTAATGACTTCTCTGCAATTTTCACACTTTCAAAGTCTTCCAGCGGGCCAGATTGGAACCTCTGGGGCCCTCATATGGAGCATAGAACCTGCCAAAATAAAAAAATAAATGAATAAATAAATAAACGACTCGATAAATAAATAAATAAATAATTGTAGCAAAAATAATATTAAAAATAAATGTAGCCATTAATTAATTGATAAAATGTGACATAAAATTGATATTTCTTTATTCATTTCAATTTGTATTAATTCACTTATTTTATATACTCTTCTGTTTAATTTTCCCTTTTATTTATTTATGTATTTATTTTTATTTAATTTTTTTTACAGTTATTTATTTATTTGTGCATTTATTTTTTATTTATTCATTTATTTTTGTATTAATTTTTTATTTATTTAATATTTATTTTTAAATGTATCTTTGTATCTATTTCCCCAATTTATTTATTTAAATTTTTTTTTTTTCCGTATGCTATTCTTTATACATTTCTGCCTCATTATGCAAATGAAGGAGCTGTCCATTTTCCAATAGATTCCTAAGTTTGTTTTAGTTTCATATGATTTATTTATTTATTTATGCATTTTTTATTTTTGTATTTTGGTTCCGTATGTTTGACACCCCTCCAATGCGTGTCCAATATTAGCCTCATCATATTAACATGCTAACGTTAGCATGCTAGAGGAGTGAGCTTCAGTGCACACCAGGTTCTCTGTCATGTTTCCTCCCGTTTTCCCGTCTAGTTATCAGAGTTCATTGTGTGTGTGTGTGTGTGTGTGTGTGTGTGTGTGTGTGTGTTTCAGTCGGACTTGGAGCAGTATAAGACAGCTCTGTTGGACGCAGGCTGCGACCTTTCACCTCTCAACTACATCAAACAGTGGAAGTAAGTCCGTCTCATGTCTTAAAGGGGAACAACGGCCGTGTTTAACTCTTTGATTATTTAACCAGAGTCTGGAAGCAGAGAGACAGAACTCCGGTGTTTTTTTTACAAAAGCTGCTGCCACCATTTTGGACTGAAAATGATTATTATATTTATAATATTTTATTGTTCAACACAGACCATTTCAGTAGAATATGACAACAGAATATAAATAATGTAGTTTTACTTTTGTACGTTTCTTTTTAGGAGGACGTTTTACTGGCGTCCGGTAGTCACTTTCAGTCCAAAATGGCGTAGCTCTGCTGCTGGGTGCTGATGTTGCAATGGAACGAACGATTGATTCTAAGAGGAATTTCATACATGTAGGTGAAACCGGAGCGAGGCGAGCCATTTTAAAACACCCGAGCCCGAGACCCTTAAAATTTAAAATATTTCACCGCGTCTGATAAGTGTGCCAAGTTTAACAACTTTTTGAGCAAGTTAAGTTCGTCAAAAAGGTGATTCATTTTAAGAAAAAGAAGAATCATTTCTATAGTTTCAATAGAGCCTTCGCTGGCCCTAATAAGCTTTCAGTCCAAGATGGCGGCAGCAGCTGTTGTTAAAAAAACACCAGAGTTTCGTCTCTTTGCTAAAACGTAGTTTTCAAACTAAGACGGCGTCAGCGGCGTCTTTCAGGAGTTCTGAAACACCGGCGTAAACGCGCTTTAAAACAAAGACGTACTGGTGTGGACGTGTCCTCGGTGGCGTTGAGTCATTCTGGTTTCCTCTCCTCTTTTTCAGGGCCTTCACCAAGATGGCCACCACCCCGGCAAACTACGGCAACAGTGGAGTCAAACCCATGGGGTGAGTCCAGAAACCATCACATAGTAGTAGTAGGAGTAGTATTCATAGTATTCATAGTATTCACTGTAGTACCAGTAGCAGCAGTAGAAAGTGTGGTATCAGCAGTACCAGTGGCAGTATTACTACTTTCAGTAATAGTATTTTTATTCATTTAGTCGAAACAGGTTGTTACCAGCCTAACCCTGTACTCCTCCTCCTCCCTCTCCTCCTCTCCTCCTCCTCCTCCTCCTCCTCCTCCTCCTCCTCCTCCTCCTCCTCCTCCTCCTCCTCCTCCTCCTCCTCCTCCCTCTCCTCCTCCTCCTCCTCTCCTCCTCCTCCTCCCTCCTCCTCCTCCTCCTCCTCCTCCTCCTCCTCCTCCTCCTCCTCCTCCTCCTCCTCCCTCCTCCTCCTCCTCTCCTCCTCCTCCTCCTCCTCCTCCTCCTCCCTCTCCTCCTCCTCCCTCCCTCCTCCTCCTCCTCCCTCTCCTCCTCCTCCCTCTCCTCCTCCTCCTCCCTCTCCTCCCTCTCCTCCTCTTCTTCCTCTTCCTCCTCCTCCTCCTCCTCAGCCTGTTCTCCAGAGTGATGAATACTGGTTCCCAGTTTGTGATGGAGGGAGTGAAGAACCTGGTGGTCAAACAGCATGTGAGTAAAAACATCTGGACACAACAAACCTGCATTTATTAAAGTGTATTAAAGTTATTAATAAATAGTTTGAGTTGCTTTGCGGCCTTAAAGGGAGAGTTCAGGTGTTTCTCAGTGTACTTCTCCATAGTCGGTGTATTACTACAGTAGATGGAGTTTGGAGCAAAGGTAATGTACTGTTATATCGCTCTCTCTCCAGCCACCAGACTCCATTCATAAAACCAGTCATTTAACCTCTCAGAACAGGAGAGTAGCTGGTCTACCGCTGCTGCGTTGATTCCTAAACACCTGTTCTGTACCTGCCTATACCGTCGGATTGATCGAATAACATCTAGGAAACTAATTAGATGGGTTTTTAGTGGGCTAGTCGCCAGGAGGACATTGGTACTCTCCTCCAGCAGCCGAATAGACTTAAATAATGTCTGCATAAGCTCATTGAGACAACCAATGGGACATAGAAACCAATTCACTCACATCACTTTTAATCACACTAAGGTATGTAGGCACAGAGTATTCATCATTTCATACGTGGAAAATATCAGAAATGAAAGCGTAAATAATCACACAAGTTGTTTCCAAACTCCATCTACTGTAGTTAGAAGAACCTCATACAACCCCACTGAGAAACATCCTGGACAGCAGCGATGATGATGATGATGGTTAAACTGGCACCAACATGAAGTCATTTATAATCATTACACACACACACACACACACACAGGGAGGTGGCGTCTGTTTTCTACATCCAGAAGCTGAAGTCAGTCGGACCACGATGCTCTGCAGAGCTGCCAGAACATCACAGTCAGCCCTCTGTCTCTGAGCGGAGCTGCTGACGCGCTCTGAGACTTCTTCTTCCACGTTCACGTCTCCAACATGTTGAAAATATCTGCTCAGCAAACAAATCAAAGATCCATCCCTGAAGATTAAAACCACTAAAAACTTCATCTGAACCTTTTAAACGTGAAGAAGAAAAGAGGAGAGGACTGGTGGAAATACATTAATAACACTCATGAATGCTCTGATATCTGTGGTCGACGGGGACAGATATCTGATATGAAGAGATTATTTTAAACATGTAAAACTGGTGAAATGAAAACGGTTAATTCTTGTCACCTACCCTCAGTCTGAAACGCTGTGCTTCAGCACATTACAACGGAATTGGAAAGGAGTTATACTTTCTGAAAGTACAGGAACTTTACCCCGGAACCAGGAACCTTTAGAGGAATTCATTGCGTTTTGACTGTAGGGATGTCACGATACCAGAAATCTAGTAGTCCGATACCAGTGAATTTCCACGATTCTCAATACCAATTCGATACCACGGTAAAAAAAACAACAATAAATCCTCAGGTACTCATTGCGTTTTGACTGCAGGAACCAGGGTCTAAATAAAGTTCCCGGGGACATTTTACATCCCCAAAAAGGCCCTGGCCGGGGGGGTAGTACTTTATGAAAGTAGAGGAACTTTACCCCGGAACTAGGAACCCTTATTCATCCTCTGTCTGAAACGCTCCGTTTTAGCGCATTACAACGGAATTGGAATGGAATTGCGTTGCTAGGCAACAGCTTGGGTCCATGTTCACTTCCTGTCAGCTGATGTTATTTACATACACTGCAACAGGAAATAAACTGGGACACATTTAGAATGTTTATGTTTAAAACCGTGTAATGGTCTATATATTGTATATTTGTGACATCACAAATGGACAGAAATCCTGAAGGCATGATTCAAACGCACAGTTTCTGAATACGGGCTGTGTGTATTTCTCCGTATATTGAACATTTCGATACTTTCACAGTATTTATATATAACTTGAACTTGCTTTATACTATGACAGACATGACAGTCTCACTTTGTACAATATGGGACCTTTAAAATTCCTTCTGTTGAAACGTTTACACCAGAGTAAATGACGTGATGCTGATCTGTCTTGCAGAACCTTCCGGTCACTCGGATCCTGGACAACCTGATGGAGATGAAGTCCAACCCTGTGAGTTGGTTCGCTCTTTCTGTTAGTTGTCCACACAAAGTTTGTCTGTGGACCAAAAGAACATGTGATTACTGTCGTACTACTGCAGTATTCTCGTAGCCACGATGCAAAACTGATTTAATCATTTAATGTCAGTTACCGTCAGCGGCGATCCTGTCCAGTGAAAACAGGCTGGAGGTGCATAAATAATAATAATAATAACTTTAGTAACTTCCAGAGTGACTCGTCTTCAGCTCCTCTCCAGAGGCTCCCTGTGGTTCTTTAAACATGGAAATGAAGAACTGTTCTTTGTTTACATTTTCATTTGTATTGATCATTGTTGTAGGTCTATGGTACGACGGTACGACGGAGTATTAGGGCCACATTGAGGAAAAAAAAATACATCTGAGATTTAGAGAATAAAGTCATAATATTCTAAAGTAGTAATTTTACGTTTTATTTTCTTTTTTTCTCTTAAAGTTATGCCTTTATTCTCGTAATATTCTGACTTTATTCTGTAAATCTCAGATGTGTTTTCCCTCATTGTGGCCCCAATACTCCATAGTACATTGTCTCTTTGGCCCTCACTGCATTAGACTTCTATACTATATACTGAGACTATAAACTGTGTTACCTTCATCACAATGATCACATATTTTGCGGCTCCAGACAGATTTCTTTTGTCTAAAATGTCTCTTTAGATAGTGAGGGTTGCTGACCCCTGCATTAGGTAGATACATGTTTTGTGAGAGATGTACCGATAAGACTGGAGATGTGAGACTGGAGCAGTCTGTGATCATGAAAGGGAACATGTGTAGGAACCCTGCTGGTTCAGCCTCATCCAGACCGACAACATCAGGAGAGAATAACTGAAACAGCTCCCGTTTCAGAAGAGTAAACATACCACCCCCGACTCCAGCCGGGTCATACGGAGGAGACCTCAGGGCATAAACATGATATCTCAAGTAAATAAACATTTTAGAATCTGTTTCTGTTATAGAATAAAATAGAAAAGGTTAAGGACTGAGATAGAGGGAAGACGCCAGGGTATCCATGTCATATAAACACAAATACATAGTTTGATATTTAAAACAGCTGCTCGCTGTAGTTTTCATCAAACCAACAGGAGGAAATGGTGACTTAGTGTGGGACTATTTTCAGCGGCGGATGAATCCACATGTGGAGCTCTAGTGAGTGTTAGTGGCAGCAGGACGGTGTGTGTGAGGGACTGAGTCAGAATAAACTACAGTGTGTGTGTTCATGGTGATGAATAGATTATATTACACACACATACACACACACACACACACACACACACACTGCAGGTTTCTCAGCGTCTGCAGTTACAGACGACCAACAAAGATCCTGTTGTTGTGAATCTGGCGGGAGAGGATGAGGAGGAGGAGGATGAGGGAGAAAGGACTGGGATGAAGATGAAAGAAATAGAAGGGCACATTCTCCCTCTATCAGATGTGTGTGTCACACATTTTAGAATTCTAGGATTCTAGAATGTGATGTCACACATTCTAGAATTCTTCACATTCTAGAATTCTACACATTCTAGAATTCTTCACATTCTAGAATTCTACACATTCTAGAATTCTACACATTCTAGAATTCTTCCCATTCTGAAATTCTACACATTCTAGAATTCTACACATTCTAGAATTCTTCACATTCTAGAATTCTACACATTCTAGAATTCTACACATTCTGAAATTCTACACATTCTGGAATTCTACACATTCTAGAATTCTACACATTCTAGAATTCTACACATTCTAGAATTCTACACATTCTGGAATTCTACACATTCTGGAATTCTACACATTCTAGAATTCTACACATTCTGGAATTCTACACATTCTAGAATTCTACACATTCTGGAATTCTACACATTCTAGAATTCTAGAAGCACGAGTGATTCCCTCCATCGTCTCCTGCACGAAGAGTTCTCTAATTCAAAGAGGTTAAATTAAAAGGAGCAGCCTGTTATGGACCTTTTACATGATTCAGTGAATGTGAATATCTCTACATTCATACCAGTGAGATCCAGAACAAACAGATGATCCACGTGGCGGTGACTTCCTGATGAATCAGCTGACTGATGTTTATCTCTCTGATCTTCCAGGAAACAGACGACTATCGATACTTTGACCCAAAGATGCTGCGAGGCAGCGAGAGGTACCACTCTGACATGTGTTTCTAATCGCTGCTCATCAGTTCATTTAAAGTGTCGAGGCGGCTGAAACGCTTCATCTTCTCTCTGCTCTCTTCTTCCTCAGCTCCATTCCCAGGAACAAGAACCCGTTTCAGGAGGTGAGTTTCTGTTTCTGGACTGAAGTTTGATGGATGACATTCAGTGGAGTTTTTTCCAGGATAAACAGATGTTGAAACACAAGACAGACTGGAAATGATGCTGAACGTCACAAATCTGTCTCTTCAGTTTATTCATGAACTCAAAATACATATTCACACACAAACTTTCATTTTCTCCTCCTGATAAAAGACTCTTTGTTGACATTGTTGGCTCATAATAAATCAATTGAAATAATAATAATAATGGAATGTTAAACCTTCACCTGACCAAGTGTGAACAAATAGATCCCACAGGGACTTCCTCTGTGGAGGATGGAACCTGCCAAAATCAAAAATAAATAGATAAATGACTAGATAGATAAATAAATGTCATTAAATGTAGAAAAAATAATATTAGAATTAAATGTAGCCATTAATTAATTGATAAAATGTGACATAAATTGATATTTCTGTTTTAATTTGCTTCTTTATTTATCTATCTTTGTATTTATTCCCTTATTTATTTACTCTTCTGTTTAATTTTCCCTTTTATTTATTTTTATACATTTCTAAATGTATTTATTTATTGTTGCATGTATTTATTGATGTATTTATTTTTGCATATCTTTTTATTTATTTATTAATAAATAAATACATTAATTAATTAAAAAACATAAATAATTACATAAATAAATAAAAGGGAAAATTAAACAGAAGGGTAATTAAATAAGGGAATTAATGTAGAGATAAATAAATAAAGAAGCAAATTAAAACAAATATCAATTTATGTCACATTTTATCAATTAATTAATGGCTCCATTTATTTTTAATATTTTTGCTACATTTAAAGACATTTATTTATTTATTTATCGAGTCACTTATTTATTTTTTATATTGGCAGGTTCCGTCCTTGATATTCATCAGGCGGAAATATTATCTGCATAATTAAATCATAAATAAACGCAGAGACTTTGGCCGGGATCAGTATCAATATTTGAGAGTTAAAATATCCAATAACTACATATTGGCTGTTTTATTCCTTTAACATAAATAAAACATAATATTTGATTATTAAAGAAATGTAAGCTTGAGATGTTCTGAGCAGAATATATATATATATATATATTCATATTATTATATATATATATATATATATATATTCATATTATTATATATATTATTTATACATAATAATAATTTGTTTCAGGCCATCGTGTTTGTGGTGGGAGGAGGAAACTACATCGAGTACCAGAACCTGGTGGACTACGCCAAGGTACTGTAGAGCCCCGTGTCCCCCGGGACTAGGAACTTTCCCCCGGAACTAGGAACCTTTAGAGGAACTCATTGCATTTTGACTGCAGGGGCCAGGGTCTAATTTAAGTTCCGGGGACATTTTACCCCTCAAAAAAGGCCATGGTCGGGGGGGTAGTACTTTCTGAAAGTACAGGAACTTTTCCCCGGAACTAGGAACCTTTAGAAGAACTCTTCATGTTTCAACCACAAGGACCAGGGTCTAAAATAAGTTCCAGGGACATTTTACCCCTCATAAAAGGCCCTGGTCGGGGGGTAGTACTTTCTGAAAGTACAGGAACTTTCCCCCGGAACTAGGAACCTTTAGAGGAACTCATTATGTTTACGAAGGAACCATTTAGTTAAACGCAGCTTAATACTGTTCGTACTACTGCAAGCTACTTTTATTATTCGTTGTACAATTAATTTGAAGTTTGTCTCATAAATATATTCTGAAGTCTAGAAAAAGAGATTATTTTGTTGTTCTTTGATGTTTGATGAAAAGTCTTGTAATCTGATGGCGTCGTTGGTTCTGCAGCAGGAAACGCCATGATTTAACTTCCTGTTTGTCTTCAGTTCAAACAGGGGAAGAAGGTTGTTTACGGCTGCAGTGAACTCTCCAACGCTGCTCAGTTCACCAAACAGGTGAGACGCCACACCTGTCCTCCCGTTGTACTCCTGTCCTCCCGTTGTACACCTGTCCTCCCGTTGTTCTCCTGTCCTCCCGTTGTTCTCCTGTCCTCCCGTTGTACTCCTGTCCTCCCGTTGTACTCCTGTCCTCCCGTTGTACTCCTGTCCTCCCGTTGTTCTCCTGTCCTCCCGTTGTACTCCTGTCCTCCCGTTGTACACCTGTCCTCCCGTTGTACACCTGTCCTCCCGTTGTTCTCCTGTCCTCCCGTTGTTCTCCTGTCCTCCCGTTGTACTCCTGTCCTCCCGTTGTACACCTGTCCTCCCGTTGTACTCCTGTCCTCCCGTTGTTCTCCTGTCCTCCCGTTGTACTCCTGTCCTCCCGTTGTACTCCTGTCCTCCCGTTGTTCTCCTGTCCTCCCGTTGTACTCCTGTCCTCCCGTTGTACTCCTGTCCTCCCGTTGTACTCCTGTCCTCCCGTTGTACTCCTGTCCTCCCGTTGTTCTCCTGTCCTCCCGTTGTACACCTGTCCTCCCGTTGTTCTCCTGTCCTCCCGTTGTACTCCTGTCCTCCCGTTGTTCTCCTGTCCTCCCGTTGTACTCCTGTCCTCCCGTTGTTCTCCTGTCCTCCCGTTGTTCTCCTGTCCTCCCGTTGTACTCCTGTCCTCCCGTTGTACTCCTGTCCTCCCGTTGTACTCCTGTCCTCCCGTTGTTCTCCTGTCCTCCCGTTGTACACCTGTCCTCCCGTTGTTCTCCTGTCCTCCCGTTGTACTCCTGTCCTCCCGTTGTTCTCCTGTCCTCCCGTTGTACTCCTGTCCTCCCGTTGTACTCCTGTCCTCCCGTTGTACTCCTGTCCTCCCGTTGTTCTCCTGTCCTCCCGTTGTACACCTGTCCTCCCGTTGTTCTCCTGTCCTCCCGTTGTACTCCTGTCCTCCCGTTGTTCTCCTGTCCTCCCGTTGTTCTCCTGTCCTCCCGTTGTACTCCTGTCCTCCCGTTGTACTCCTGTCCTCCCGTTGTTCTCCTGTCCTCCCGTTGTACACCTGTCCTCCCGTTGTTCTCCTGTCCTCCCGTTGTACACCTGTCCTCCCGTTGTTCTCCTGTCCTCCCGTTGTACTCCTGTCCTCCCGTTGTTCTCCTGTCCTCCCGTTGTACACCTGTCCTCCCGTTGTTCTCCTGTCCTCCCGTTGTACTCCTGTCCTCCCGTTGTACTCCTGTCCTCCCGTTGTTCTCCTGTCCTCCCGTTGTTCTCCTGTCCTCCCGTTGTACTCCTGTCCTCCCGTTGTTCACCTGTCCTCCCGTTGTTCTCCTGTCCTCCCGTTGTTCTCCTGTCCTCCCGTTGTACTCCTGTCCTCCCGTTGTACTCCTGTCCTCCCGTTGTTCTCCTGTCCTCCCGTTGTACTCCTGTCCTCCCTATGTAAACCTGTCCTCCCGTTGTACTCCTGTCCTCCCGTTGTACTCCTGTCCTCCCGTTGTTCTCCTGTCCTCCCGTTGTTCTCCTGTCCTCCCGTTGTTCTCCTGTCCTCCCGTTGTACTCCTGTCCTCCCGTTGTACTCCTGTCCTCCCGTTGTTCTCCTGTCCTCCCGTTGTACTCCTGTCCTCCCGTTGTACTCCTGTCCTCCCGTTGTACTCCTGTCCTCCCGTTGTTCTCCTGTCCTCCCGTTGTACACCTGTCCTCCCGTTGTTCTCCTGTCCTCCCGTTGTTCTCCTGTCCTCCCGTTGTACTCCTGTCCTCCCGTTGTACACCTGTCCTCCCGTTGTACACCTGTCCTCCCGTTGTACTCCTGTCCTCCCGTTGTTCTCCTGTCCTCCCGTTGTACTCCTGTCCTCCCGTTGTACTCCTGTCCTCCCGTTGTTCTCCTGTCCTCCCGTTGTACTCCTGTCCTCCCGTTGTACTCCTGTCCTCCCGTTGTACTCCTGTCCTCCCGTTGTACTCCTGTCCTCCCGTTGTTCTCCTGTCCTCCCGTTGTACACCTGTCCTCCCGTTGTTCTCCTGTCCTCCCGTTGTACTCCTGTCCTCCCGTTGTTCTCCTGTCCTCCCGTTGTACTCCTGTCCTCCCGTTGTTCTCCTGTCCTCCCGTTGTTCTCCTGTCCTCCCGTTGTACTCCTGTCCTCCCGTTGTACTCCTGTCCTCCCGTTGTACTCCTGTCCTCCCGTTGTTCTCCTGTCCTCCCGTTGTACACCTGTCCTCCCGTTGTTCTCCTGTCCTCCCGTTGTACTCCTGTCCTCCCGTTGTTCTCCTGTCCTCCCGTTGTACTCCTGTCCTCCCGTTGTACTCCTGTCCTCCCGTTGTACTCCTGTCCTCCCGTTGTTCTCCTGTCCTCCCGTTGTACACCTGTCCTCCCGTTGTTCTCCTGTCCTCCCGTTGTACTCCTGTCCTCCCGTTGTTCTCCTGTCCTCCCGTTGTTCTCCTGTCCTCCCGTTGTACTCCTGTCCTCCCGTTGTACTCCTGTCCTCCCGTTGTTCTCCTGTCCTCCCGTTGTACACCTGTCCTCCCGTTGTTCTCCTGTCCTCCCGTTGTACACCTGTCCTCCCGTTGTTCTCCTGTCCTCCCGTTGTACTCCTGTCCTCCCGTTGTTCTCCTGTCCTCCCGTTGTACACCTGTCCTCCCGTTGTTCTCCTGTCCTCCCGTTGTACTCCTGTCCTCCCGTTGTACTCCTGTCCTCCCGTTGTTCTCCTGTCCTCCCGTTGTTCTCCTGTCCTCCCGTTGTACTCCTGTCCTCCCGTTGTACTCCTGTCCTCCCGTTGTTCACCTGTCCTCCCGTTGTTCTCCTGTCCTCCCGTTGTTCTCCTGTCCTCCCGTTGTACTCCTGTCCTCCCGTTGTTCTCCTGTCCTCCCGTTGTACTCCTGTCCTCCCTATGTAAACCTGTCCTCCCGTTGTACTCCTGTCCTCCCGTTGTACTCCTGTCCTCCCGTTGTACACCTGTCCTCCCGTTGTTCTCCTGTCCTCCCGTTGTACTCCTGTCCTCCCGTTGTACTCCTGTCCTCCCGTTGTTCTCCTGTCCTCCCGTTGTTCTCCTGTCCTCCCGTTGTACTCCTGTCCTCCCGTTGTACTCCTGTCCTCCCGTTGTTCTCCTGTCCTCCCGTTGTACACCTGTCCTCCCGTTGTTCTCCTGTCCTCCCGTTGTACACCTGTCCTCCCGTTGTTCTCCTGTCCTCCCGTTGTACTCCTGTCCTCCCGTTGTTCTCCTGTCCTCCCGTTGTACACCTGTCCTCCCGTTGTTCTCCTGTCCTCCCGTTGTACTCCTGTCCTCCCGTTGTTCTCCTGTCCTCCCGTTGTACTCCTGTCCTCCCGTTGTACTCCTGTCCTCCCGTTGTACTCCTGTCCTCCCGTTGTTCTCCTGTCCTCCCGTTGTACACCTGTCCTCCCGTTGTTCTCCTGTCCTCCCGTTGTACTCCTGTCCTCCCGTTGTTCTCCTGTCCTCCCGTTGTTCTCCTGTCCTCCCGTTGTACTCCTGTCCTCCCGTTGTACTCCTGTCCTCCCGTTGTTCTCCTGTCCTCCCGTTGTACACCTGTCCTCCCGTTGTTCTCCTGTCCTCCCGTTGTACACCTGTCCTCCCGTTGTTCTCCTGTCCTCCCGTTGTACTCCTGTCCTCCCGTTGTTCTCCTGTCCTCCCGTTGTACACCTGTCCTCCCGTTGTTCTCCTGTCCTCCCGTTGTACTCCTGTCCTCCCGTTGTACTCCTGTCCTCCCGTTGTTCTCCTGTCCTCCCGTTGTTCTCCTGTCCTCCCGTTGTACTCCTGTCCTCCCGTTGTACTCCTGTCCTCCCGTTGTTCACCTGTCCTCCCGTTGTTCTCCTGTCCTCCCGTTGTTCTCCTGTCCTCCCGTTGTACTCCTGTCCTCCCGTTGTACTCCTGTCCTCCCGTTGTTCTCCTGTCCTCCCGTTGTACTCCTGTCCTCCCTATGTAAACCTGTCCTCCCGTTGTACTCCTGTCCTCCCGTTGTACTCCTGTCCTCCCGTTGTACACCTGTCCTCCCGTTGTTCTCCTGTCCTCCCGTTGTACTCCTGTCCTCCCGTTGTACTCCTGTCCTCCCGTTGTTCTCCTGTCCTCCCGTTGTTCTCCTGTCCTCCCGTTGTACTCCTGTCCTCCCGTTGTACTCCTGTCCTCCCGTTGTTCTCCTGTCCTCCCGTTGTACACCTGTCCTCCCGTTGTTCTCCTGTCCTCCCGTTGTACACCTGTCCTCCCGTTGTTCTCCTGTCCTCCCGTTGTACTCCTGTCCTCCCGTTGTTCTCCTGTCCTCCCGTTGTACACCTGTCCTCCCGTTGTTCTCCTGTCCTCCCGTTGTACTCCTGTCCTCCCGTTGTACTCCTGTCCTCCCGTTGTTCTCCTGTCCTCCCGTTGTTCTCCTGTCCTCCCGTTGTACTCCTGTCCTCCCGTTGTACTCCTGTCCTCCCGTTGTTCTCCTGTCCTCCCGTTGTACTCCTGTCCTCCCGTTGTTCTCCTGTCCTCCCGTTGTACACCTGTCCTCCCGTTGTTCTCCTGTCCTCCCGTTGTACTCCTGTCCTCCCGTTGTTCTCCTGTCCTCCCGTTGTACTCCTGTCCTCCCGTTGTACTCCTGTCCTCCCGTTGTACTCCTGTCCTCCCGTTGTACACCTGTCCTCCCGTTGTTCTCCTGTCCTCCCGTTGTTCTCCTGTCCTCCCGTTGTACTCCTGTCCTCCCGTTGTACACCTGTCCTCCCGTTGTACTCCTGTCCTCCCGTTGTTCTCCTGTCCTCCCGTTGTACTCCTGTCCTCCCGTTGTACTCCTGTCCTCCCGTTGTTCTCCTGTCCTCCCGTTGTACTCCTGTCCTCCCGTTGTACTCCTGTCCTCCCGTTGTACTCCTGTCCTCCCGTTGTACTCCTGTCCTCCCGTTGTACTCCTGTCCTCCCGTTGTACACCTGTCCTCCCGTTGTTCTCCTGTCCTCCCGTTGTACTCCTGTCCTCCCGTTGTTCTCCTGTCCTCCCGTTGTACTCCTGTCCTCCCGTTGTTCTCCTGTCCTCCCGTTGTACTCCTGTCCTCCCGTTGTACTCCTGTCCTCCCGTTGTACTCCTGTCCTCCCGTTGTTCTCCTGTCCTCCCGTTGTACACCTGTCCTCCCGTTGTTCTCCTGTCCTCCCGTTGTACACCTGTCCTCCCGTTGTTCTCCTGTCCTCCCGTTGTACTCCTGTCCTCCCGTTGTACTCCTGTCCTCCTGTTGTTCTCCTGTCCTCCCGTTGTTCTCCTGTCCTCCCGTTGTACTCCTGTCCTCCCGTTGTTCACCTGTCCTCCCGTTGTTCTCCTGTCCTCCCGTTGTTCTCCTGTCCTCCCGTTGTACTCCTGTCCTCCCGTTGTACTCCTGTCCTCCCGTTGTTCTCCTGTCCTCCCGTTGTACTCCTGTCCTCCCTATGTAAACCTGTCCTCCCGTTGTACTCCTGTCCTCCCGTTGTTCTCCTGTCCTCCCGTTGTTCTCCTGTCCTCCCGTTGTTCTCCTGTCCTCCCGTTGTTCTCCTGTCCTCCCGTTGTTCTCCTGTCCTCCCGTTGTTCTCCTGTCCTCCCGTTGTACTCCTGTCCTCCCGTTGTACTCCTGTCCTCCCGTTGTTCTCCTGTCCTCCCGTTGTACTCCTGTCCTCCCGTTGTACTCCTGTCCTCCCGTTGTACTCCTGTCCTCCCGTTGTTCTCCTGTCCTCCCGTTGTACACCTGTCCTCCCGTTGTTCTCCTGTCCTCCCGTTGTTCTCCTGTCCTCCCGTTGTACTCCTGTCCTCCCGTTGTACACCTGTCCTCCCGTTGTACACCTGTCCTCCCGTTGTACTCCTGTCCTCCCGTTGTTCTCCTGTCCTCCCGTTGTACTCCTGTCCTCCCGTTGTACTCCTGTCCTCCCGTTGTTCTCCTGTCCTCCCGTTGTACTCCTGTCCTCCCGTTGTACTCCTGTCCTCCCGTTGTACTCCTGTCCTCCCGTTGTTCTCCTGTCCTCCCGTTGTACACCTGTCCTCCCGTTGTTCTCCTGTCCTCCCGTTGTACTCCTGTCCTCCCGTTGTTCTCCTGTCCTCCCGTTGTACTCCTGTCCTCCCGTTGTTCTCTTGTCCTCCCGTTGTTCTCCTGTCCTCCCGTTGTACTCCTGTCCTCCCGTTGTACTCCTGTCCTCCCGTTGTACTCCTGTCCTCCCGTTGTTCTCCTGTCCTCCCGTTGTACACCTGTCCTCCCGTTGTTCTCCTGTCCTCCCGTTGTACTCCTGTCCTCCCGTTGTACTCCTGTCCTCCCGTTGTACTCCTGTCCTCCCGTTGTACTCCTGTCCTCCCGTTGTACTCCTGTCCTCCCGTTGTTCTCCTGTCCTCCCGTTGTACACCTGTCCTCCCGTTGTTCTCCTGTCCTCCCGTTGTACTCCTGTCCTCCCGTTGTACTCCTGTCCTCCCGTTGTTCTCCTGTCCTCCCGTTGTTCTCCTGTCCTCCCGTTGTACTCCTGTCCTCCCGTTGTACTCCTGTCCTCCCGTTGTTCTCCTGTCCTCCCGTTGTACACCTGTCCTCCCGTTGTTCTCCTGTCCTCCCGTTGTACACCTGTCCTCCCGTTGTTCTCCTGTCCTCCCGTTGTACTCCTGTCCTCCCGTTGTACTCCTGTCCTCCCGTTGTTCTCCTGTCCTCCCGTTGTTCTCCTGTCCTCCCGTTGTACTCCTGTCCTCCCGTTGTACTCCTGTCCTCCCGTTGTTCACCTGTCCTCCCGTTGTTCTCCTGTCCTCCCGTTGTTCTCCTGTCCTCCCGTTGTACTCCTGTCCTCCCGTTGTACTCCTGTCCTCCCGTTGTTCTCCTGTCCTCCCGTTGTACTCCTGTCCTCCCTATGTAAACCTGTCCTCCCGTTGTACTCCTGTCCTCCCGTTGTACTCCTGTCCTCCCGTTGTACACCTGTCCTCCCGTTGTTCTCCTGTCCTCCCGTTGTACTCCTGTCCTCCCGTTGTACTCCTGTCCTCCCGTTGTTCTCCTGTCCTCCCGTTGTTCTCCTGTCCTCCCGTTGTACTCCTGTCCTCCCGTTGTACTCCTGTCCTCCCGTTGTTCTCCTGTCCTCCCGTTGTACACCTGTCCTCCCGTTGTTCTCCTGTCCTCCCGTTGTACACCTGTCCTCCCGTTGTTCTCCTGTCCTCCCGTTGTACTCCTGTCCTCCCGTTGTTCTCCTGTCCTCCCGTTGTACACCTGTCCTCCCGTTGTTCTCCTGTCCTCCCGTTGTACTCCTGTCCTCCCGTTGTACTCCTGTCCTCCCGTTGTTCTCCTGTCCTCCCGTTGTTCTCCTGTCCTCCCGTTGTACTCCTGTCCTCCCGTTGTACTCCTGTCCTCCCGTTGTTCACCTGTCCTCCCGTTGTTCTCCTGTCCTCCCGTTGTTCTCCTGTCCTCCCGTTGTACTCCTGTCCTCCCGTTGTACTCCTGTCCTCCCGTTGTTCTCCTGTCCTCCCGTTGTACTCCTGTCCTCCCTATGTAAACCTGTCCTCCCGTTGTACTCCTGTCCTCCCGTTGTACTCCTGTCCTCCCGTTGTTCTCCTGTCCTCCCGTTGTTCTCCTGTCCTCCCGTTGTTCTCCTGTCCTCCCGTTGTACTCCTGTCCTCCCGTTGTACTCCTGTCCTCCCGTTGTTCTCCTGTCCTCCCGTTGTACTCCTGTCCTCCCGTTGTACTCCTGTCCTCCCGTTGTACTCCTGTCCTCCCGTTGTTCTCCTGTCCTCCCGTTGTACACCTGTCCTCCCGTTGTTCTCCTGTCCTCCCGTTGTTCTCCTGTCCTCCCGTTGTTCTCCTGTCCTCCCGTTGTACTCCTGTCCTCCCGTTGTACACCTGTCCTCCCGTTGTACACCTGTCCTCCCGTTGTACTCCTGTCCTCCCGTTGTTCTCCTGTCCTCCCGTTGTACTCCTGTCCTCCCGTTGTACTCCTGTCCTCCCGTTGTTCTCCTGTCCTCCCGTTGTACTCCTGTCCTCCCGTTGTACTCCTGTCCTCCCGTTGTACTCCTGTCCTCCCGTTGTTCTCCTGTCCTCCCGTTGTACACCTGTCCTCCCGTTGTTCTCCTGTCCTCCCGTTGTACTCCTGTCCTCCCGTTGTTCTCCTGTCCTCCCGTTGTACTCCTGTCCTCCCGTTGTTCTCCTGTCCTCCCGTTGTTCTCCTGTCCTCCCGTTGTACTCCTGTCCTCCCGTTGTACTCCTGTCCTCCCGTTGTACTCCTGTCCTCCCGTTGTTCTCCTGTCCTCCCGTTGTACACCTGTCCTCCCGTTGTTCTCCTGTCCTCCCGTTGTACTCCTGTCCTCCCGTTGTTCTCCTGTCCTCCCGTTGTACTCCTGTCCTCCCGTTGTACTCCTGTCCTCCCGTTGTACTCCTGTCCTCCCGTTGTTCTCCTGTCCTCCCGTTGTACACCTGTCCTCCCGTTGTTCTCCTGTCCTCCCGTTGTACTCCTGTCCTCCCGTTGTTCTCCTGTCCTCCCGTTGTTCTCCTGTCCTCCCGTTGTACTCCTGTCCTCCCGTTGTACTCCTGTCCTCCCGTTGTTCTCCTGTCCTCCCGTTGTACACCTGTCCTCCCGTTGTTCTCCTGTCCTCCCGTTGTACACCTGTCCTCCCGTTGTTCTCCTGTCCTCCCGTTGTACTCCTGTCCTCCCGTTGTTCTCCTGTCCTCCCGTTGTACACCTGTCCTCCCGTTGTTCTCCTGTCCTCCCGTTGTACTCCTGTCCTCCCGTTGTACTCCTGTCCTCCCGTTGTTCTCCTGTCCTCCCGTTGTTCTCCTGTCCTCCCGTTGTACTCCTGTCCTCCCGTTGTACTCCTGTCCTCCCGTTGTTCACCTGTCCTCCCGTTGTTCTCCTGTCCTCCCGTTGTTCTCCTGTCCTCCCGTTGTACTCCTGTCCTCCCGTTGTTCTCCTGTCCTCCCGTTGTACTCCTGTCCTCCCTATGTAAACCTGTCCTCCCGTTGTACTCCTGTCCTCCCGTTGTACTCCTGTCCTCCCGTTGTTCTCCTGTCCTCCCGTTGTTCTCCTGTCCTCCCGTTGTTCTCCTGTCCTCCCGTTGTACTCCTGTCCTCCCGTTGTACTCCTGTCCTCCCGTTGTTCTCCTGTCCACCATTTGCCCTCTTGACCTTTCTCCTTCCTCTCCACAGCTCTCCCAACTGGGCCAGAAGTAACGTGGACACCAACAACATGTGAACCTCTCTGTTTATCTGTCTCTGTCTCCGTCTCTGTCTCCGGAGGTCGTAGCTGATCTCTTTATTCCAGTTGTTTTATATTAAACTCTTACTTCTGTAAATGGACGACACATTTCCTGTCTTCACTGTAACTTCTGTCTCTTCCACTCAGCACTAATAAAGCTAATACAACAACGCTCTCGCTCTCTTCAACTGTTGCCTCATTTAACTCTCATCAGCTGGTTTTTCCTGCAGACTGGAAAGTTTCTCAACTCTGAGGAGGAGCAGGACGACATGGTGGCACGACACACACACATACGCACACACGCACACACACACACACATACGCACACACACACACACACACACACACGCACAGCTTAAAATGCCATGGTGCCATAATCCTCAGACTGATCTCTTTGTTTTTGGTTGTGTTGGAGGAACATGGCAGCAGAGCTGAGCTGAGCCACACTGTGCCAAGCTGCCTATAAAGTGATGGATGAGGTGTTTGTGGGTGGGTGTGGGTGTGTGTTACGTACATTGTGGGGACATAAACTTGTTTACACAGTCACGTTGTGGGGACTCGCCTTCCAAAATGGGGACACGTCCCCGTAACGTTAATCATTATATTATAGGGTGAGGACTTGGTTTAGGGTTAGACCAGGGGTCAGCAACCTTTACTATCTAAAGAGCCAAAAATCGGTCTGGAGCCGCAAAACATATGAGCAGTTTATAGTCTAAGTATATAGTATATAAGTCTAAAGCAGTGAGGGCCAAAGAGACAACTACGGAGTAGTAGGGCCACATTGAGAGAAAAAACATCTGAGATTTACAGAATAAAGTCAGAATATTACACGAAAAAAAGTCCTAACTTTACGAGAAAAAAGAACATAATACGTCAAATTACTACTTTATCATATTATGACTTTATTCTCATAATACTATGACTTTTTTTTCTCGTAAACTTCTGATTTTATTCTCATATTATGACTTTATTCTCTAAATCTCAAATTAATTTTTTTCCCTCAATGTGGCCCTAATACTCCGTCGTACCGTCGTACCGTAGACCTACAACAATGATAAATAAAAATGAAAATGTAAACAAAAAAACAGTTATTCATTTCCATGTTTAAAGATCCACAGAGAGCCACTGGAGAGGAGCTGAAGAGCTGCAGGTTGCTGACCCCTGGTCTAGGTTATGGTTATGGTTATGGTAAAGGTAAGGATTAGGATTAGTAGCAGTTACAGTTAGGGTTAAGGCAAGTCTCCAGGAAATGAGAGCTCTATTCTATTGGTTTAAATCAAAATGCTGTCCTCTGGTTTAATGCCCATCTTCATAATAGACGTCAGTGTGTTGTCATTCAAGGTTCTCAGTCGGACTATTTAATTGTCGAAAAGGGTTTTCCACAAGGTTCCGCCTTGGGACCACTTATTTTTTCAATCTTTATCAACGACCTACCTCAAATATGCTCAAATTGTCTTGTTTATCTTTATGCTGATGACACTGTTATTTACATTTCAAACTCTGATATATTACAAATTCTGAATTCTTTACAGTTCGATTTTAATTTGGTCCAAAACTGGTTTCATAACCACAAACTTGCATTGAATAAACAGAAGTCCTGCAGCATGGTGTTTGGTACGCGACATAATCCTTCACATTACTTGGATTTGCATATTAATTTTGTTGATGGGTCACCCCTTGAGAAAGTTGATTCATTCAAATATCTTGGACTTTGGATTGACCATGAACTCTCCTTCAAGCCCCATATTGATTTTATTATAAAACGAACATATGGTTGTCTGAGTTCACTTTATCGCTCAATTCATTGTTTTACTTTTGAAGGCAGAAAAAGAATAATTTCACAGTTGATACTACCTATTATTGATTATGCTGATATTGTCTATCAAAACACCTCTGACACTATCTTAGGCCCCTTAATGTTGTGTATAATTCTCTTTGTAGATTAGTCTTGAGGTGTCCTTATAGAACTCATCATTGTTCCATGTATGAATCACTTAATTGGTTGCAGCTGAAATCTAGAAGGCAATTTCACTGGCTTCAGTTTATTTTCAAATGTGTTTATTTTAATTGTCCTTCCTATTTGAAACAGTTTATGGTTCCATGTAGATCTTCATATCCACTCAGACATAAATGCAACATCCCTTTTTCTTTGTCCCAAGAATTCAAAGAAGTCGGATGCAGGTCATTTCAATACGAAGCTCCATCAGACTGGAATCATCTTCCTCTTCTTCTGAGATCTATTACCTCTTCAGTTGCTTCAGGACATCTTTATTTTCTCATCTTAAAACAACCTGTTCATGTTTTTAATTTGTGTGTACTTTATGATCCTCAGTTTATTTGTGCTACATATAAACTGGAGACAAACTGTTGTTATTGTTCTTTATGCGGATGTGATTGATTTAAATCTGGTCATTGTATCAGATGTGTCTAGTATAACAGCAGAGGGCTGGGGGTCCATATATATATATATAGTATAATTTCACATCTATAAACCGTATTGTACTCAGTCTGTTAAAGGAGAAAACTCAACACTTATACCTTGAGGGAATGGATCCTTGAGGGCAGAAATGATTCATATTTTAATTTCAGAGAACAAAATACTAATAATAACATTGAGAGCTCAAACGACGGAGTCAGGTGATGTTGAAGCACCAGAACTTTGTTCTCTGATGGAAAACGTGACGGACTCACATTTGTAGTCTTGAGATATTTGCTGGAGGTGAGCTCGGTGTGACGGCACGATGAAGCCCACGTGTTTCTGTTTCCATTGTTTCTACTGCAGAGACCACCCGCCCTCCGGGCTAATCCCAGCTCGCTGTCACTGATGTCGACTCTGTTATGTTGACTTATTGACCCGGGAGCTGAAATAATGAGGAGGAGGAGGAGGAGGAGGAGGAGGAGGGGAAACAAGTAGAGGAGGTGATGAAGAGGAGAGAGGGATAATAGGAGGAGAGGAAGGGAAGGAAAGGGAAAGAAAATACAAAGATCATGAACTTTAACCTTTAACCCCAGGGGTCAGCATCCTTTACTATCTAAAGAAAAAATCTGTCTGGAGCCGCAACACATGTGATCTTTGTGATGAAGGTAACACAGTTTATAGTCTCAGTATATAGTATATCAGTCTGATGCAGTGAGGGCCAAAGAGACAATGTACTACGGAGTATTAGGGCCACATTGAGGGAAAACACATCTGAGATTTACACAATAAAGTCAGAATATTACGATAAAAAAGAAAATAACACGTAAAATTACTACTTTATAAAATGACTTCTTTTCTCGTAAACTTCTGAAATTATTCTCGTAACAATCCGACTTTTTTTTCTCGTAAATTTATTTTATATATATTTTTTTCCTCAATGTGGCCCTAATACTCCGTCATACCGTCGTACCATAGACCTACAGCAATTAAAAATAAAAATAAAATGTTAACAAAGAACAGTTAGTCATTTCCATGTTTAAAGCTCCACAGGGAGCCGCTGGAGAGGAGCTGAAGAGACGCAGGATGCTGACCTCTGGTTTAACCCGATGCAACTCCCCTGTTCTGAGAGGTTAAATTTGTGTTTTTGTGAATGGAGTCTGGTGGCTTTGAAGAGAGCGATATAACGGCTTCAGTCCCCCGTCAGAAAGGGCTGTCTGACGGCGAGGTGGAGAGGTGAAAATATTCTAAATATAGCGTACACTTAAACTTTTTAGGCGTCGAAAATCCGTTTTCCGTACATCAGTGCTGTGACCTACGTCACCGGTTTCTGCTGACGTCTGAGCGGGCGTCTCCTTTTGTAAAACCTGGAAAATAACACAGATGGAGTCGACCTTTAAAGGGTAATAGATTTATAGGATAAAAACAAACTGTAAAAAGGAAATCATGTAGGATATTATAATCTATTAATTTATCCATTAATTAACCCTAAATTTGGGGGTGAACTCCTAAATTTGTATCTGAATGAAATCCATAAAATGATCCATTCATTTAGTACAAATCTGTGTAAACATAATAAAGTCCCTTATATTGCACCAATCATAATTAATAACAAATATTTAATGTTAAAGAGAGAAAGTTTGAAGAGTGAAACGGTGTAAAGTAGAATATAACATGTTCATGACAAGATTTTGAAGCTTCAACATTGTTTTGTTTACAGCAAACTCGAGCGTGAGAGCGCCGAGTTTAACTGATTGCGGTCAGTTTGTGTGTTCAGAGGATGTGAGGGGGAGTTTCTCTCATGATCGTAATCGTGGAGGTTCAGGATGGACGATTTCCTCCTGCTGAGTTCTTAGAAATGATGATGCTTTTACATAGACAAGTGTTCATTTAGGACTCTTTACACACTCGTACCTGCACCTGCACACACGCACGCACACGCACACGCACACGCTCGCACACACGCACACACATTATTCCAGGTTTCCCTCGTGACCGTCAGCAGAGCTGATCAACGTGGGAGTTCAGGTTTTCTCTGCTGGATGAGAGGAAACATTCAGACTGAGATGTTCTCATTCCAGCCGGTTAAACCTGCAGATCGACCGTTTTAAAACTCTTTAACTGGACCGGTGTTCACGTTTAACGAACCGTAACCATAGTAACGTTATGTAAAAAAGGTCTTCCTCGGGTTAAAGTCACAGAGAATTAGATTAAAGGTCTGACGTGTTTTTGTGCACGTTTTCAATTGTGAGCGTGAAATAATTTGAGCCAGACCTCTCGGAGAAAAAAGGGGAAGTATTATGAGAGTATGTTCTAGAGTTTAATCGGCTTTATTGGCTGCTGGTAACAGACCTGATGTTGTGTTAACTACCAAAAGATAAGAAAGAAATAATAATATTGACATCATGAGTCTAAATTCCCCCAGATATGGAGGACGGAACCTGCCAAAATAAAAAATAAATCAATAAATGACTTGATAAATAAATATGCCATTAAATGCAGCAAAAATAATATTATAAGTAAATGTAGCCATTAATTAATCGAAAAAGATGTGACATAAATTTACTTTTCCGGTCAACGTTTTAATTAATTAATTAATTTATTTATTTTTGCATTTATTTATATTTATACATTTATGTATTTGTTTTTGCATTTATAATTTATTTTATATTTATTTTTAAATGGATGCATTCCTTTGTGTATTTTTGCATTTATTTTTTATTTATTTATTTGTTTTTACATTTATTTTTATTTATTTAATATTTATTTTTAAATGTATGAATTTATTTATGCATTTGTTTTTTGCACTTAAAACCTTAATACTCGGGTTAACTGGGAAAGTGTGGTCAGATCTTTAGTTAGGTTTTTAAATTGTTTGTTTTCCTTTAATTTGTCCTCACGTCTTTACGTCTTTACGTCTTTATGTCTTTACGTCTTTACGCCTCTGACAGGTATTCAGGGTGAAATGCAGTTTAATGAAATGAAAATAAAGACGTCTTCTACTTCCTGTCACGAACTGATCTGAATATTTTCACAGCTTTTCTTCTTCGTTGGTTTTGTAACAAGAGACTCTGAGTCGGTGGAGGACCAACATGAGCTCAGAGAAACCTCCTCGACCTCTGGACGGATAGAACCTCTCTCCTGTCTCCTGTCTCCTCTCTCCTTGTTTCCTTTCCTATCCTCTTGTTTCCTCTCCTCTGCTCTTGTTCCCCATCTCCTTGTTTCTTCTCCTCTATTCATGTTTCCTCTCTCCTTGTTTCCTTTCCTCTTCTCTTGTTTCCTCTCTCCTTGTTTCCTCTCCTCTGTTCTTGTTTCCTCTCTCCTTGTTTCCTTTCCTATCCTCTTGTTCCCTCTCCTTGTTTCCTCTATCCTTCTTTCCTCTGTCCTTGATTCCTCTCCTCTTGTATCCTCCTCTTGTTTCCTTTAATTTTGTTTCCTTTTGTCTTGTCTCCTCTCCTCTTGTTTCCTCTCCTCTCATCTTGTCTCCTTTCCTGTTGTCTCCTCTCATCTTGTCTTCTCTCCTTGTCTCCTCTCCTCTTGTCTCCTCTCCTGTTGTCTCCTCCCATCTTGTCTCCTCTCCTTGTCTCCTCTCATCTTGTCTCCTCTCCTCTTGTCTCCTCCTCTTATCTCCTCTCCTCTTGTCTCCTCTCCTGTTGTCTCCTCTCCTGTTGTCTCCTCTTATCTCCTCTCATCTTGTCTCCTCTCCTCTTGTCTTCTCTCCTTGTCTCCTCTCCTCTTGTCTCCTCTCCTGTTGTCTCCTCTCCTTGTGTCCTCTCCTCTTGTCTCCTCTCATCTTGTCTCCTCTGCTGTTGTCTCCTCTCCTTGTCTCCTCTCCTGTTGTCTCCTCTCCTTGTGTCCTCTCCTGTTGTCTCCTCTCCTTGTGTCCTCTCCTCTTGTCTCCTCTCATCTTGTCTCCTCTGCTGTTGTCTCCTCTCCTGTAGTCTCCTCTCCTTGTCTCCTCCTCTTGTCTCCTCTCCTGTTGTCTCCTCCTCTTGTCTCCTCTCATCTTGTGTCCTCTCCTCTTGTCTCCTCCCAGGTGTTGTCTGGTGGTCTGCAGCTCGTGGAGGACGTTCAGGTGAGTTAGGACAGATGTTTCCAGAAACAACAACAAAAGAAAAGAAAAGTGAAGTGAAGTGAAGTGAAGTGAAGTGAAGTGAAGTGAAGTGAACGTGTTGAGAGACTCAAAGGTCTCTGAAATGTGTCTCTGTCCTCCCAGAGGACAGAAATAAATGAACACTGAGACCGTTCGTCTCGCAGGTGACCTCAGCTGACCATCAGATGTAGAAACACTAGAATGTGCCGTCTCCCGGTAACCGTCCCAGACCGTCAGTACGAGGTCTCTGCAGGACCCAGATTACATGGTGGTTCACACAAAGACCTGTTTGTTCTGTGAGGACGCTCTGACACACATAGATCAGGTGTCCTCACCTGAGAGCAGCTTCTCAGGTGATCCACAGACCAGGGCAGAGTTATTTGGAGCATTTACACTAATCCATCCATCCATCCATCCATCCATCTGCAACCGCTTATCCCGTTAGGGGTCGCGGGGGGGCTGGAGCCGATCCCAGCCGACATTGGGCGAAGGCAGGGTACACCCTGGACAGGTCGCCAGTCCATCGCAGGGCTGACACATAGAGACAGACAACCATTCACGTTCACAGTCACACCTACGGGCAATTTTAGAGTCCACAATTAACCTAACCTGCATGTCTTTGGACTGTGGGAGGAAACCGGAGTACCCGGAGAAAACCCACGCTAACACGGGGAGAACATGCAAACTCCACGCAGAAGGGTCCCAAGCCGGATTCGAACCTGCAACCCTCTAGCTGTGAGGCACCAGTGCTGACCACTGCACCACCGTGCAGCCTCATTTACACTAATCCAGGTTTCTAATTCATCCTTCCTTCAGGCCGTAAAGCATCAACCTGCAGAAACCTGAAACCTCCGGCAGAGATAAACCATCAGTCTGTTTCCTGTTGACGAAGCTGCATCATGACTGTGTGGTGGCGATGCAGCTGAGCGCTACGGACTGTGTTGATGCATTCATCTCAAGGCCGTCGCCATCTAGTTTTTTATGCGTAAAGCATCCCCTGCTTTATGGGACCATAATTAAGCCTTCTTTTATCAAAGAACCAGATCTGTTCTAACACAGTTGTTCATGTTTTGTTCTGGTGAGAGTTTCATGTCCATCAGAGATTTGAAATGAACCTTTAACTTCTAGAAACCCTGATCATAGACACACTGTCACAACCTGCAAACGGCTGTTGTTGAGGTTTTATGTGACCCTGAGACTCTAAACCAGACTTCAAAAGTAGAACAACTAGTGTTTTTAATAATAAAGAATACATGTCCTCTGGGGGAAGAAACCATCCTGGATGATATTACGCTGTTCAGAAATAATAATCGTCCAATGTTCCTCCTCTTATCGTTATACAATAGCACCTCTGAGCTACAGAAAGCTGTGCAGCGTTCACACAAAGATCTTCCTGATAGTCATCAGCTCCTAGAACTCTGGCAACAGGACTGTTTTGACTGAAGCTTCCATCACACAGGAAAATAGTATTAGTGTTGCTGAGGAGCTGAGCCCCAAAACAGACTTCTGATCAGTCGAATCCCTGAAAACTGCATCCTAAATGTAGTTGATTTCACATCTGAAACAAGTTGATACTGAACCGCACACAGAGATTAGTCTTACAGCATTGTTCGTTGTTATATTTCATATCTAATTATCTGTGTGCCGCTCTATGAAAGCCTCCGGTAACATTCTTCCCAGAGACTTTTTCTTCGCCCTTCTCATTTTACCAGCTGCATGCTGGGAGCTGGCCAAGCTGAATTCCTGACCGCCGCTGCCTGGTCCGCCTGTATACCTGCACACAGGTAACATTACCGAGCTGGCCCTGAGCGCCGCCCGGCCCTCCACAACAAGCAGAGCTTCAGAGGTGATAGAACGAGGCCAACGTGACGAGTCCTGAAGCTACGAGACAGAAATCCTGTAGAAGATAACATATCAGGGATTCTTCCTGTTAGCCGACGCAAACCTGAGACGTTCCCTTGTTTTTCAACTAATATGACCATTTTTGCAAAGAATAGACTCATTTTGTTTCAATGTCATGATGAGGTCATGATGAGGTCACGGTGTTACACTGGAGGCTAAACAAAGGAAACACTGGAGGCTAACACTGGAGGCTAACTAACGCTAGCAGTGGGCTAAAGTTACACATCTAAAATGTCCTCTTGTTGTCGGCTGAATCCAGATATCAGACATTAGAGATGATAAACAATCTCAATATTAGATTGTCTTTTTTAACATTACTGTTACGTTACTTTAATTTTCACATGGACATCAGGAGGAGGCGTTGTTTCTAACGTAAAAACTGACTGGATACACAAATAAACAATAAACATGATTCATTAAATAATAAACATGATTCAATAAACAATGAACATGATTCATTAAACAATAAACATGATTCATTAAACAATAAACATGATTCATTAAATAATAAACATGACTCATTAAACAATAAACATGACTCATTAAATAATAAACATGATTCATTAAACAATAAACATGACTCATTAAACAATAAACATGACTCATTAAACAATAAACATGATTCATTAAACAATAAACATGATTCATTAAATAATAAACATGACTCATTAAACAATAAATATGATTCATTAAACAATAAACATGATTCATTAAACAATAAACATGATTCATTAAACAATAAACATGATTCATTAAATAATAAACATGACTCATTAAACAATAAACATGACTCATTAAACAATAAACATGATTCATTAAACAATAAACATGATTCATTAAATAATAAACATGATTCATTAAATAATAAACATGATTCATTAAATAATAAACATGACTCATTAAACAATAAACATGATTCATTAAACAATAAACATGATTCATTAAATAATAAACATGACTCATTAAACAATAAATATGATTCATTAAACAATAAACATGATTCATTAAATAATAAACATGACTCATTAAACAATAAATATGATTCATTAAACAATAAACATGATTCATTAAACAATAAACATGATTCATTAAATAATAAACATGATTCATTAAACAATAAACATGATTCATTAAATAATAAACATGACTCATTAAACAATAAACATGACTCATTAAATAATAAACATGACTCATTAAACAATAAACATGACTCATTAAATAATAAACATGATTCAATAAACAATAAACATGATTCATTAAATAATAAACATGATTCATTAAATAATAAACATGACTCATTAAACAATAAACATGATTCATTAAATAATAAACATGATTCATTAAATAATAAACATGACTCATTAAACAATAAACATGACTCATTAAACAATAAACATGACTCATTAAATAATAAACATGACTCATTAAATAATAAACATGACTCATTAAATAATAAACATGACTCATTAAACAATAAACATGATTCATTAAATAATAAACATGACTCATTAAATAATAAACATGACTCATTAAATAATAAACATGATTCATTAAATAATAAACATGACTCATTAAATAATAAACATGACTCATTAAACAATAAACATGATTCATTAAATAATAAACATGACTCATTAAACAATAAACATGACTCATTAAATAATAAACATGACTCATTAAATAATAAACATGATTCATTAAATAATAAACATGACTCATTAAATAATAAATATGACTCATTAAATAACAAACATGACTCAGCTGTTGGTTCATTAATTAATAAACATGACTCAGCTGTTGAATCATTCATTAATAAACATGACTCAGCTGTTGATTCATTAATTAATAAACATGACTCAGCTGTTGAATCATTCATTAATAAACATGACTCAGCTGTTGATTCATTAATTAATAAACATGACTCAGCTGTTGGTTCGTCACTAACTGCGGTCAGCAGTTTTTCATTATTCTGTTGTTCATTCTTTCTTATTTTCTCTCTCAGGTCGACCCGTCATGAAGCCCCTCCCACCTCCCCTCTGATGTCATAGCTGTAAGGTGTGTGTGTGTGTGTGTGTGTGTGTGTGTGTGTGTGTGTGTGTGTGTGTGAGAGAGCTTATTTAAAGGGCTGCCTCTCTCTCGCTGGGCGATCGACACCAGCTCAGCATCACCAGTTCACCGCCTGCTGCTTCCAGGGAATAAACTCTGAGAGACGACTGCTGAAGAAACAGTCAGTAAGGCCACTGAGTTTACTGCTTTCTCTACTGACCGCATGGATGGATGGATGGATGGATGAAGAGATGGATGGATGGATGGATGGATGGATGGATGGATGGATGGATGGATGGATGGATGGATGAAGAGATGGATGGATGGATGGATGGATGAAGAGATGGATGGATGGATGGATGGATGGATGGATGGATGGATGGATGGATGGATGGATGGATGAAGAGATGGATGGATGGATGGATGGATGGATGGATGGATGGATGAAGAGATGGATGGATGGATGGATGGATGGATGGATGGATGGATGGATGGATGGATGGATGGATGGATGGATGGATGGATGGATGGATGGATGAAGAGATGGATGGATGGATGGATGGATGGATGAAGAGATGGATGGATGGATGGATGAAGAGATGGATGGATGGATGGATGGATGGATGGATGGATGAAGAGATGGATGGATGGATGGATGAAGAGATGGATGGATGGATGGATGGATGGATGGATGGATGAAGAGATGGATGGATGGATGGATGAAGAGATGGATGGATGGATGGATGGCTACTATATTAACTGGCTGATTTAAATCCAAACAGAGTGACTCTTACTGTTTTCTTTCCCAAACTTTACTGACTGACTGACTGACTGACTGACTGACTGACTGACTGACTGACTGACTGACTGACTGACTGTATGTCTGACTGTCTGAGTGACTGACTGACTGACTGACTGTCTGACTGACTGACTGACTGACTGACTGACTGACTGTATGTCTGACTGTCTGAGTGACTGACTGACTGTCTGACTGACTGACTGAGTGACTGACTGACTGACTGACTGTCTGACTGACTGACTGACTGACTGACTGACTGACTGACTGACTGACTGACTGTATGTCTGACTGTCTGAGTGACTGACTGACTGTCTGACTGACTGACTGACTGACTGACTGACTGACTGACTGACTGACTGACTGTATGTCTGACTGTCTGAGTGACTGACTGACTGGTAAACCAGTTAGCTGGTTTCACCAACGGGCTGAATAGTTTACTAACTGGTTTACATGTAGTTTATTGAATGACTTCAATTGTCTGTTAACCGGTTTACTGACTGATTAGTGACTAACAGTTTATGGCTGTCTGGTTTGCTTAGTTAACTAGTTGTATAACCTCTTTAACTAGTTACTACCTGGTTTACTGAGTTAACTAGTTGACTGACCTGTTTAACTAGTTACTGCCTGGTTTACCCGTAGGGAACCTGCTTTGCTGACTGGTTCTGTACAGTATTAACTCATGTAAGTTAACTGTTAAACTGTTAACTGGTTTACTAGCTGACTGACCAGCTGATTGAGTGACTGGTTTCACTGGTTGTTTACTGGTAAAGAGGTTAACGTCTGGTTCATCCTGTATAACCAGGTTTCCTGTGTGTGTATATAGTTTACTGACAGTGTGATAACATATATAAACAGATATATATATGAGTATTTACTGACTGTTTCTGATCACATATAACCATGTTTGGAGTGTATATAGTTTACTGACGGTGTTCTAACGTATATTAACGGATATATATATGAGTATTTATTGAACATGTTAATGAGGTCAGTCTGTGTTTCAGGTGCAGAGATGTCTCAGCTGTCTGTCCTGCTGCCTCTCACAGGTACGCTGCTGTTCTTCTTTGATTCTATTTGATTTAACTCTGTTGTATTGTGTCAGTCTGTCTGTGGTTTAACCTTCTTTGTCTGTGTTTGTTGTGTGTTTGATGACAGGTTAATGTGATCTCTCTCTCTCTCTCTTTGTCTGCAGGCCTTTTCTTCTGGATCTCCTCAACGTCTGGCTCAGAATCCAGTGGTCAGTGCTGAATGTTTTAATGCTTTAACCACCTTTCTAAATCAGAGTGTTAGGTACGCTTACCTGCAGGTAACCATGACAACGGTGAAACTCACCTAAACTGACTACAAACACACTTTAAAACAAGGAGTTGAATTTAAACACAGACACTCTCTTTGTTCGCGGCCCGGGGCTCACGGGTCCTAATTCAGTAGCAGATATCTGTAATTCACACTGCGGATATCTGCAACTGAATATCTAGAAATCTGTCATGAGGAAGTCGTTAGTCACGTGAGTCGTTAGTCACGTGAGTCGTTAGTATCGTGAGTCGTTAGTCATGTGAGTTGTTAGTATCGTGAGTCGTTAGTATCGTGAGTTGTTAGTCACGTGAGTTGTTAGTATCGTGAGTCGTTAGTCATGTGAGTCGTTAGTCACGTGAGTTGTTAGTATCGTGAGTCATTAGTATCGTGAGTCGTTAGCCATGTGAGTTGTTAGTATCGTGAGTCGTTAGTCACGTGAGTCGTTAGTATCGTGAGTCGTTAGTCACATGAGTTGTTAGTATCGTGAGTTGTTAGTCACGTGAGTCGTTAGTATCGTGAGTCGTTAGTCACGTGAGTTGTTAGTATCGTGAGTCGTTAGTCACATGAGTTGTTAGTATCGTGAGTTGTTAGTCACGTGAGTCGTTAGTATCGTGAGTCGTTAGCCATGTGAGTTGTTAGTATCGTGAGTCGTTAGTCACATGAGTTGTTAGTATCGTGAGTTGTTAGTCACGTGAGTCGTTAGTATCGTGAGTCGTTAGTCACGTGAGTTGTTAGTATCGTGAGTTGTTCATCACGTGAGTTGTTAGTATCGTGAGTCGTTAGTCACATGAGTTGTTAGTATCGTGAGTTGTTAGTATCATGAGTTGTTAGTCACGTGAGTCGTTAGTCACGTGAGTCGTTAGTATCGTGCGTCGTTAGTCACGTGAGTCGTTAGTATCGTGAGTCGTTAGCCATGTGAGTTGTTAGTATCGTGAGTCGTTAGTCACGTGAGTCGTTAGTCATGTGAGTCGTTAGTCACGTGAGTCGTTAGTCACGTGAGTTGTTAGTATCGTGAGTCGTTAGCCACGTGAGTTGTTAGTATCGTGAGTCGTTAGTCACGTGAGTCGTTAGCATCGTGAGTCGTTAGTCATGTGAGTTGTTAGTATCGTGAGTCGTTAGTCACGTGAGTCGTTAGTCATGTGAGTCGTTAGTCACGTGAGTCGTTAGTCACGTGAGTTGTTAGTATCGTGAGTCGTTAGCCATGTGAGTCGTTAGTCACGTGAGTCGTTAGTCATGTGAGTTGTTAGTATCGTGAGTTGTTAGTATCGTGAGTCGTTAGTCACGTGAGTCGTTAGTATCGTGAGTCGTTAGCCACGTGAGTTGTTAGTATCGTGAGTCGTTAGTCACGTGAGTCGTTAGTATCGTGAGTCGTTAGTCATGTGAGTTGTTAGTATCGTGAGTCGTTAGTCACGTGAGTCGTTAGTCATGTGAGTCGTTAGTCACGTGAGTCGTTAGTCACGTGAGTTGTTAGTATCGTGAGTCGTTAGCCATGTGAGTCGTTAGTCACGTGAGTCGTTAGTCATGTGAGTTGTTAGTATCGTGAGTTGTTAGTATCGTGAGTCGTTAGTCACGTGAGTCGTTAGTATCGTGAGTCATTAGCCATGTGAGTCGTTAGTCACGTGAGTCGTTAGTCATGTGAGTTGTTAGTATTGTGAGTCGTTAGTCACGTGAGTCGTTAGTATCGTGAGTCATTAGCCATGTGAGTCGTTAGTCACGTGAGTCGTTAGTCATGTGAGTTGTTAGTATTGTGAGTCGTTAGTCATGTGAGTCGTTAGTCACGAGTCGTTAGTCATGTGAGTTGTTAGTATCGTGATATACTAGCTTGTCATGAAGGAGGTTAAATAACGCTCCGAACTGACACTAAATTTTGGCGACGAAAAACTGTCATGTCCATTTTCAAAGGGGTCCCTTGACCTCTGACCTCCAGATATGTGTAAATGGGTTCTATGGGTACCTGCGAGTCTCACCTTTACAGACATGCTTTAAGCATGATTGGAGCATATTGTTTTATGCTAAATGCAGTACCTGTGAGGGTTTCTGGACAATATCTGTCATTGTTTTGTGTTGGTTATTGATTTCCAATAATAAATATATACATACATTTGCATAAAGCAGCATATTTGTCCACTCCCATGTTGATAAGAGGATTAAATACTGGACTAATCTGCCTTTAAGGTATTAAATAATAGCACTGTAGTTTATTCTGACTCACATCCACCGTCCTGCTGCCACTAACGCTCACTAGAGCTCCACATGTGGATTCATCCGCCGCTGAAAATAGTCCCCAACTAATGCACCATTTCCTCCTGTTGGTTTGATGAAAACTACAGTGAGCAGCTGTTTTATCTTCTTCGTCTTCGTCTTCATCGTCTCTTTGATGAATTATTTCGGTGGTTTCCAGGAACAGTCGGAGGTAACTCTAAACCTCCCTCCACCACTTGTTGTTGATCCTCTGAACTGGATTTTTTTCTCTGTTTATTTTGAGCCTGAATCATAAAAAAATGTCTGAAATTGAAACTCTTAATAGATGAAACAGATGAAAAGGTCCTTTTATCCCGAGTCAGTTCTTTCAAAGAGCACATGTATTATTATTCTGAACTCTCTCTCTCATGAACAGTATTATATAACAGTAAACCTTTCATAACATTTCTTCCCGTCAGACTCATTTTTATACTTTTTAAATGTGTTATTATTTTAACTTTATATCACTTACAATTTAATCTATCTTAATCTTTAATCTATTTTCTAGTTTATTTTCTTTACATTTTTACATTAAAATGAGACTAAAGCTGAATCCTTCATTCTCTCTCTATTATTTAAATTAAAAAACATTAAAAAATATCAAAAAATCCCAAATGAACTACAGTGTTACAGTAGAGTATTTCATATTTCTGACTTGTTGATGCGTGTCGTTGATCAGTGCCGTACCCGGTGACCTGTGGGATGCGTGGCGCTGACCTGATGGAGGACGGCGTGCTGGTTCTGTGTCCTCCAGACTGCACCCAGTGGAGGGTGTCGGTGTTTGGGACGGGGGTCTACGCCTCCGTCTCCTCCGTCTGTGGCGCCGCCGTCCACAGGTGGGACTTTACATTTCACTCCTGCTGTCTGTTGTTCTTCTCTCTCTGGTTTCTTCCAGATAGAACTTCACAAATGTTCTGAAACATTAAACATGTAGTCAGCGTTTCAGAGCCGAGCCTGAACGTCACGCCGAAGCAGATCTTTATGCTGATCGTTAGTCACCGGAGTCGTTAGTGTCGTTAGTCACGTGAGTCCTTAGTATCACGAGTCCTTGGTCACGCAAGTTGTTAGTATCGTGAGTCGTTAGCCCTGTTAGTCCCATGTCACGAGTCGTTAGTCACATATCGTGAGTCGTTAGCCCTGTTAGTCACATGTCACGAGTCGTTAGTCACGTATCGTGAGTCGTTAGCCCTGTTAGTCACGTGAGCCGTTAGTATCATGAGTCCTTAGTCACGTGAGTTGTTAGCATCGTTAGCCCCATTAGTCACGTGAGTCGTTAGTGTTGTTAGCCCCGTTAGTCACATGTCACGAGTCGTTAGTCACGTATCGTGAGTCGTTGGCCCTGTTAGTCATGTGAGTTGTTAGTCACGTGAGTCTTTAGTATCATGAGTTGTTAGTCATGTGAGTCGTTAGTATCGTGAGTTGTTAGTCATGTGAGTCGTTAGTATCGTGAGTTGTTAGTCATGTGAGTCGTTAGTATCATGAGTTGTTAGTCATGTGAGTCGTTAGTATCGTGAGTTGTTAGTCATGTGAGTCGTTAGTATCGTGAGTTGTTAGTCATGTGAGTCGTTAGTATCATGAGTTGTTAGTCATGTGAGTTGTTAGTCATGTGAGTCGTTAGTATCGTGAGTTGTTAGTCATGTGTAGTCATGTGAGTCATTAGTATCGTGAGTCGTTAGTCATGTGAGTCGTTAGTATCGTTAGTATCGTTAGCCCCATTAGTCACATGAGTCGCTAGTCAGTGAAGTTAACGTCAACCATGACCGTTTCCTAAGCCTACGGATGTGTAAAAGCCTAGTGGATGTGTAAAAGTAAACATGAAACATGGAGTCAGCGTTTCCGAGCTGCCCTATGAGATCTCTATGCTGATTGGTTGAAGGCAGACAGGTTAGATGGAGGTTTTTGTAGCAGGTTTGGTTGGAGTGTAGATTTACAGACTGGACAGCAGCTGCAGATGTGACGTAATAAGGAGCAGCATGAGTCCTGCTGTCTGCTGAAGCTCAACCAAACACCAGGAAGGAATGTGGAGGACTGAAGGATTAAGCTCTCAACCCTGAATGACCTCGTCCTTCCTCTGCAGAGGGCCAACGGGGGGGAAATCTGCTGCTTTACATCTCATCTTCCTGTCCTCTCTGTTGGTGTTTCTCTTCTCTGAAGTCTTTTATCCAACAATACTTCCTGTTCTAAGATCCAGGCTCAGTATGAAGACTTTGGGGTTAAAGTCCTCGTCATTATCCGCGTTGTAATAAACCAGAATTACCCTGTAAACATTGTGTTCATGAGCTAACGGCAGTTTAAAGTTTTGTGTGTTTTGAATGTATCTCTGCTCTGCAGGGGGGTTCTGGGTGCGTCCGGCGGCGCCGTCAGAGTTCACAAGGAGCTCGGACAAATCAACTACTTGAGCTCCTACGCCCACGGCATCAAATCACAGCCCCTGTCCCGCTGGACCTCCTCCTTCAGCCTCACCAGTAGGTGGAGCCGCTTCATCCATTCATTTGTTGATTGATTCATTACAATTAACTATGGACAATCATGCGATTAAATATTTGAATCGATTGACTAATAACTACGTTTTAGTATTTTCATGTGAGGCCTTTGTAACTCTTTATATTACTATACTAATACTAACATCTTTCTCCAAAGATTAAACTGAGAAACTGCTTCACTGAAATGAAGGAAATATTCCAGAGATGATGTTTGTTTATTACATTTAATATAATAAACTAATGACCGTGTCCTCTATGTTTGTGTGACCAGAACCTGTTAACGTCCCACTGGAGTTGACCAGTGAAACCAGTAGCGCAGCTCTACCTGCAGCCGCTCTACCAGGTAGATAATATATATTATTATATACGACGATGATCACTTCCTGTTAGTGGAGGGAACCAGAGAGATGATCACTTCCTGTTAGTGGAGGGAACCAGAGAGATGATCACTTCCTGTTAGTGGAGGGAACCAGAGAGATGATCACTTCCTGTTAGTGGAGGGAACCAGAGAGATGATCACTTCCTGTTAGCGGAGGGAACCAGAGAGATGATCACTTCCTGTTAGTGGAGGGAACCAGAGAGATGATCACTTCCTGTTAGCGGAGGGAACCAGAGAGATGATCACTTCCTGTTAGTGGAGGGAACCAGAGAGATGATCACTTCCTGTTAGTGGAGGGAACCAGGGAGATGATCACTTCCTGTTAGTGGAGGGAACCAGAGAGATGATCACTTCCTGTTAGTGGAGGGAACCAGGGAGATGATCACTTCCTGTTGGCCTACAGAAATACGTCATCCCAGCAGCTCTCTTCAGCTGTCTTTGGGGGAAAATGCTTTTTGGGCCGCAGGGAGTGCTAATGGCCACTGGAAGAAATTCTTCTCTTCCTCCTCCTCCTCCCTCCTCCTCCTCCTCCTCCTCCTCCTCCTCCTCCCTCCTCCTCCTCCTCCTCTTCCTCCTCCTCCTCCTCCTTGTCGTCCTCCTCCTCCTCCTCCTCTTCCTCCTCCTCCTCCTCCTGAAGCTTCCAGACACAACAGGAGTGTGATGTTTCCACCAGACAGCCTGTGTGTCCTCAGCTGACCTCTATGTGTGTTTGTGTTGCAGCAAAGAAACCACAGAAGAAGCCCTCAGTGAAGAAAGCTCTGACAGGCGGGAATAAAGGTACGCTTTGTGCAAAACTTTAAAGACTGAACACGAGCTATCTTTTGTAGTAGTAGTAGTGCACTATGTGGTAATGTGTGTGTGCAGACTGTCAGATGGATATCGCCATGGTGATCGACAGCAGCAACAACATCGGGCAGCGGAGGTTCAACCTGCAGAAGAACTTCGTCGCCAAACTGGCGGCCATGTTGAGAGTCGGATCAACGGGACCACATATAGGAGTGATCCAGGCCAGGTCAGACACACACACACACACACACACAAACACACACACACACACACACACACACACACACACACACACACACACACACAAACACACACACACACACACACACACACACACACACACACACACAACACAAACACACACACACACACACACACACACACACACAAACACACACACACACACACACACACACACACACACACACACACACACACACACACAGAGGCAATGGTGTAAATTATTAACAAATTCAGATTCAGGTTTATTTTATCTTTATGCCTACAATGACCCGAATACACCATCGTAAGATTGGTATGTTGATTTTAAGTCATGCAAAAATAAAATATAAAAGTTTTGACTTACTAAATAAATAAATAAATAAATATTAATAAAATACAAAGAATTTTCTGTAAAATGGCTGAAGTAAGTAAATCAACCAAATAATTGAGATATTAATGAAATTAAATATCTGGTATGAAGTTTACTGGATTTAAATTGTGTTTACTTTAAAAAATACGAAGGAATGTGACTTTTTGGTATAAATATATTTTTCTCGGCAGATTAAATTTAAAGAAGCTTCAGTTAAGAAATAAACTAAACATTAAAAAAAAAAAAAAAATCCAGCAGAGCTACGCTTCCGCCATTTTGGACTGAAAGAGACGACCAGACGCCAGTAAAACGTCCTCCTACAAAGAGACGTACCAAAGTAAAACTACATCATTTCTATTTTATTGTCATATTCTGCTGAAATGTCCCGTGTTGAACAATAAATTATTATAAATATAATTAGCGTTTTCAGCCTTTTCTTCTCCGCTGCATCTCAGAGATGCTTTCGACTCCACTACATTTATCTGACAGCCGTAGTTACTTTACAGATGAAAACCAGGTGTGTCGTCCAGATGTGTTGATGTTGAATGTTTGTGATGAACCGAAGGATGAAGAGTAAATCCTCCTCTTCGTCTTCATCCGTCTGAAGCTAAATAAACTCTTTAAAAAGTCTCTCTGATCAGCTGGAAACATGAGAGATACTGTACGTGGTTCTCACAGATGATGATCTTAATATAGACCATGATGCATTGCTGCAGATTAAACTAGCCAACAGGATATAAAGGAGTTAAAGTGCAACACACACATTCAACAGCAGGAATATTAATCCAGAAACATCAGATATATAAACGGAAAACACTGACTGGAGACATTTTACTGACACATCTTTACTTTAACTACATTTAGCTGATAATACTTTATATATATATATATATATATATAACAACATGTTCAACTCACGTGTCTTTCACCTGGATTGTGTGAGCAGTGATTCTCCCAAGACTGAGTTCTTACTGACCAACTACACTCAACCTAAAGAGCTGCTGTTTGCCATCAAGGAACTGGCCTACCTGGGAGGAGACACCAACACAGGTAATACACACACAATATACACACAATACACGCACAATACACACACAATACACACACAACCGCACACATGCAAGTTTGTATTTTTTTGGGGGATATTTATTTAACGATTTCTAAACAGACGTTTTTAACGTCAGAATGGATCTATCTGCTTCATCTGAGTCTCTGTGGAGGTAGAAGGAAGTTACCGCTTTTATTGTGGTAGTCTGAGTAACGTGACGTCATATCCGTTCCGTATCCGTCAACCAAAACAAACCTCAGAGAGTCTAAACCGTTGGAGGGTCGTCGTGGATACGACCTGCACCCTCCCATGTTAAATCCAGCGTGGTAAACACTACACATCCAGTAAAGGATGGAAACACTTTGGGTTTCACACATTGACAGGAAAAGCAGATCTAGACAGAGCAGAGCTAAAGCTGCATGCTAACTTCTAAAAAAGGACAAAATATGTCAGAAAATAAGTCAGAACAAAGGCTGAAAAAAGTCTGAAAAATGTCTGAAATAAGTCTGAAAAAAAAAGCCAAAGTATGTCCGAAATATGGCCCAAAAAATGTCAGAAAAAGGCCGAAATATGTCCGACAAAAAAGCAGAAATATGTTCAAACAAAAGTCCGAAAATAAGTAAGTCTGAATAAAGGCTGAAAAATGTCTGAAATATATCCGAAAACAAAGGCTGAAAAAATGCCTAAAAAAGGCGGAAATATGTTCAAACAAAAGTCCGAAATATGAATAATGATTTTTGGGTTACTGGATAATAAATACTTCCTGCCAATGACTGATATATTTGACTTCAGGACATCTCTGACTACATCCATGCTGAAAAGAGAGAAGTGGATCATTCAACTTGTTCCCTTCATGGTCTAGTGTTAAAAGAAAATAGCAATAAATCATAATATCGAATCACAATACTTAAGAATCAGACGTGTCCACATCCGTTAGAAAAGAACACCGAGATAAAACAACAATTATTTTGTTAACATTCATTGAGTACAGCTCCCATGAGGCTTTGCAGCACCATTAAATGTCTCTTGATCTGGTCTCTTGCGTCGTGGTCGGCCTCGTGCAGGTAAAGCCATCATGCACACGGCGGAGACCTTCTTCACCCAGGAGAACGGCGGGAGGCGGGGTCACCCCCGGGTGATGGCGGTGCTGATCGACGGCTGGCCGTCCGACGACCTGGAGCAGGCGGCCATGTTGGCCAGAGAGTCCGGCATCAACGTCTTCCTGGTGTCCGTGGCCAAACCGGCGCCCGAGGAGCTCGCCACAGTGCGAGACAAGGACTTCACGAAGAAGGTTTATTCACGTTATTCACATTTATTAAACGTTTAAAAATGAACCTCAGCTGAAGGTCATTTAATACACACTACCGAGGAAAGGTTATGAATCAGCTGTTTTTATTTATTAATATTATGTTCTTCAATATTTACTACTTTAACAGAGAAAAAATACAGTATAATTCAGACAAACAATGTATTATTATTTTAATAATAATTAACAAATAACAGACTTAAAACAAAAGAGCAAAAAGTTATATATATATATATATATAAATATCACCACAATCAATTGCTGACAAAAGTGTCGCTTGAATAATTTTTTTCCTTAGAAATAATAGAAAAAATAAATTATAACATGTAAATTGTAAACTAAAACTACTTTTTGATAATATATTTATATATAAATATATTTTCGTATATTCAATTTACAGTTCGTAATTACAATAGTTTATCAGCATTCAAAATTGAAATAAAATTTTAAAAAAAAGAATAGAATAAAATAAAAAAAATAAAAAAGATTTAGATTTTTTAAGTCAGCATTATCAGAAGCAAAACAAACATTTTAGTCAAAATTAATAGATACTAAGTAAAAAAAATGGAACTTTCTGCACGTCAAAAGAGATAAATAAAAATACGTAAAAAGTCACAATAATTACTTTTAAGGCCAACCTTTACATTTTAGGTTAAAATTGCAAGTGTGATACAAGATAAAACTTTATTTATACATTTAAATTATAGTCAAAATAATGAAATAATAAGTCACAATTTTTACTTTATAAGTTAAAATATGATATACTAAGTAAAAAGGACAAGTGCAATATATATACATATCTATACAGTATACGTATATATATATTTTATACATGTGTGTATATATATGTATATGTATATAAAACGGGTTTCCATGACAACCGCCCGCCTCTTCTCCCTGCAGGCGGTGTGTAAAGACAACGGTTTCTTCAGTTATTTGATCCCGAGCTGGTTCAGCACCACCAAACATGTCAAACCTCTCGCTCAGAGGCTCTGCTCGCTGGACGGCCTGCTCTGCAGTAAGACGCAACTACTACACGACATACACAGTACACTACATACTACTACTACTACTACTACTACTACTACTACATACTACTACATACTACAGCACTACAACATACCACTCAACAACACATCGGTCAACATTTTTTGGGACAATTTTCAGATCATTTGTCAGACTTTTTTTCGGACATTTTTCAGACATTTTTCAGACTTTTATTCGGACATTTCTTTGAAATTTTTCGGACATTTTTATGACTTTTTTTCATAATTTTTCGGACAATTTTCAGACTTTTTTCATCATTTTTCGTACAATTTTCAGACATTTTTTTGGACATTTCTTTGACATTTTTCAGACTTTTGTTCTGACATCTTTCAGACTTTTTTTCTGATATTTCTTTTGACAATTTTCGGACAATTTTCAAACTTTTTTCATAATTTTTTGGACAATTTTCAGACTTTTTTCGGCACATTTTCCAGAAAATTTTCGGACATTTTTCAGACTTTTTTCATCATTTTTCGGACAATTTTCAGATTTTTTTCAACATTTTTCGGACTTTTTTCATCATTTTTCAGACAATTTTCAGACTTTTCATGATTTTTCGGACAATTTTCAGACTTTTTTCGGAAATTTTTCAGACTATTTTTCGGAAAATTCTCTGACATTTTTCAGACTTTTTTATTATATATATTCAATTATTTCTCATCATTTTTCCGACAATTTTCAGACATTTTTCAGACTATTTTTCGGAAAATTCTCGGACATTTTTCAGACTTTTTTCATAATTTTTCGGACAATTGTCAGACTTTTCATAATTTTTCGGACAATTGTCAGACTTTTTTCATCATTTTTCGGACAATTTTCAGACTTTTTTCAGAAAATTTTCGGACACTTTTCAGACTATTTTTGGGAAAATTCTCGGACATTTTTCAGACTTATTTCGGAAAATTTTCGGACATTTTTCAGACTATTTTTGGGAAAATTCTCGGACATTTTTCAGACTTTATTCATCATTTTTCGGACATTTTTCAGACTTTTTTCGGACAATTTTCAGACATTTTTCTGGCTTTTTTCATCATTTTGCGGACAATTTTCAGACATTTTTTCGGACATTTTTTTGACAATTTTCGTACATTTTTCAGAAATTTTTTCGGACATTTGTCGGACAATTTCACAGTTTCACAGTTCAGTTCAGCCTCTCCTGGACCTGCAACAACAACTAATAGTTCATGTTATGTTGCCACACGTTGTGTTCGTGCACATTTCATGGTTGTAAGAGTGTCAAGCTGAGGACGTGTGGATAAATAAATGTGTGTTTTTAAGGTAAAACCTGCTACAACTCGGTGAACATCGGCTTCCTCATCGACGGCTCCTCCAGCGTCGGAGACGGAAACTTCCAGCTGGTCCTCGAATTCCTGGCAGGAATCGCCAAAAACTTTGACATCTCAGACGTCGGTGCTCGCATCGGTCAGCTTCACGGGATGGAAGTGATTTGATTATATAGATTACCAATTAACTCATTGATAAACTGACTGTGTGTGTGTGTGTGTGTGTGTGTGTGTGTGTCGGACGTCCAGGTGCGGTGCAGTTCACCTACGATCAGCGGCTGGAGTTTGGCCTGTTTGACTACTCCAACAAAGAGGACTCCATCAACGCCCTGGGGAGGATCCCCTACATGAGCGGAGGAACGGCCACCGGAGCCGCCATCAGCTACACCACCCAAAACCTGTTCAGGTAACACCACCCAGAACCTGTTCAGGTGACACCACCCAGAACCTGTTCAGGTAACACCACCCAAAACCTGTTCAGATACACCACCCAGAACCTGTTCAGGTAACACCACCCAGAACCTGTTCAGGTACACCACCCAGAACCTGTTCAGGTAACACCACCCAGAACCTGTTCAGGTACACCACCCAGAACCTGTTCAGGTCAAAGTCTCTATGTTTAGTTTGTTTCCCTGCTATGTTAGTCATCTCAAAACCTCTGGAATTTGATAACGAAATGACAAAATGTTTGTAGCAAAACCAACATTTAAATCAAATATTTCCAGAAACAACTGACAGGAGAAAAACAGCAGAATGGAGCTGCAAAGTTTGTGGAAATATTAGATTTAAAAAAATAACTCTGAAGTGCTGTAAACTCACTCCTGTGACCCAATCACGGAGTAATGTTCAGATTGCATTAGAAGTTAAACTGAATTAGTTGTTTTTCTTCACCAGGCGGACGGGACCAGGCCGCAACTTCCTCATCGTGGTGACAGACGGACAATCGTATGACGACGTCAGACTTCCGGCGATGGCTGCACAGAACCAAGGTTTGTCTTCAAATAACGGAAAAACTAGAATTACCGTCCCGCGGTTGGTATCCCTCCACCAACCAGTCAGGTTACAGTTTACATCCATGTCTGCCCAAAATATCATCACTTTATCCTGTTATACATTTAAGTTATGGCCAAAAATCATGTTTTGTGAGGTCACGTTGACCTTTGACCGCCAAATTATAATCCCTTCATTCTCGAGTCCAAGTGGTCGTTTGTGCCAAATTTGAAGAAATTCCCTGAAGGCGTTGCTGAGATATCACGAAAATGGAGGGACATGAGGTCACAGTGACCTTGACCTTTGACCACCAAAATCAGTTCATCCTTAGGTCCAAGTAGACGTTTGCGCCAAATTTGAAGATATTCGCTCAAAACTTTCTTGAGATATCGCGTTCACGATAATGGGACGGACGTGAGGTCACAGTGAAATTTACTCAAGGCGTTCCTGAGATATCACAAGAATGGACGGTTGTGAGGTCACAGTGACCTTCAATCTTTGACCACCGAAATCTAATCAGGTGATCCTTGAGCCAAATGGACGTTTGTGCCAAATTTGAAGAAATTAGTTCAAGGCGTTCCTGAGATATCACGAGAATGAACTGACGTGAGGTCACAGTGACCTTGACCTTTGACCTTTGACCACCAAAATCAAGTAGGTTCATCCTTGAATCCAAGTAGATGTTTGTGCCAAATTTGAAGAAATTCGATCAAAGCGTTCCTGAGATATCGCGTTCAAGTGACTGGGACGGATGGACAGGACGGACGGACAGGACGGACAGACAACCCGGCGCCGACCCATACCGACGGCAGTTTGTGTTCTGTTCTCACTGAAATGTCCCGTTTCTCCCGTCCACCAATCACCAGGCATCACCATGTACTCGGTGGGCGTGGCCTGGGCACCCATGGAAGACCTCAGAACGATGTCGTCGGAGCCGAAGGACAGCCACACCCTCTTCACCAGAGAGTTCACCGGCCTCGCCGAGTTCATCCCTCAGCTGGTCCGAAGCATCTGCCGAGACTTCACGGAGAACAACTAAGAACACACACACACACACACACACACACACACACACAGGTTTGTACTTCTATACTTGTGAGGTCCCTCACTGACATACCTTACCTAGCAGCTAGCACCGAATCCTGAAACCAAGTCTTTAACAAAGAGTAGAGAAGCAAAGAGGCGAAACTCTGCTGCTTTTTTGACAGTTAGATGGCGCTAGGGTAGCGCTGCTGCCATTTTGGACTGAAAACGCCAGTGAGTCTGTGTCCATGGAATGGCGGAAGCGTAGCTCTGCTGCTGGGCGCTGACGTTGCAATGGAACGACCAACTGACTTTCACTTCTGATAAATATACGTTCTTTGGTCTAAACCCTCAAACAGACACTTTAAAAAGTGAAAACAAGACAAAATGTCCTCCGTTTTCAAAACGTCAGGTCCTCACAAAGATAGATTTACAAGAGTTCACACACACACACACACACACACTGTATATATACTGTACACATATACCAACTACAGTAGTACTGATACATACACATGTATATAAGACACACAACATAGAAAGTCAAACATATATAACAAAAAAAAAATCTATTTAAGGAAGATCATCATCATCAGTAGAAATAATTAACTTTTCACTAAACAGTCCAGTGTGTTTGATTATGTAATCAGATTTATTACAGTACATTGAAGTACAACACAAAAACTCATGAAAAATATTAAAATTAGCATGGTAAATTAATTTGATTAGTTTTAATTAGGGCTGTCAACGTTAACAGAATAATAACGCGTTTTAACGCAAATTCGTTTTAACGCAACGTGCGATCTTTAGGTTGTAGCGGCTCAGTTTTAAAGCCAGAGTGAAGATACTGGTATCATGTGAAACTAGTAAACCTGATGAATCCATCGGTACCAGCCATGTCAGACTAGCTGGTCATGAAGGAGGTTAAATAACGCTCCAAAGTTACACTACATTTTGGTTAGGAAAAACTGTCATGTCCATTTTCAAAGGGGTCCCTTGACCTCTGACAACAACATATGTGTTAAATACTTCACAAATCTCCCTTTAAGGTACATTTTGAATAGATAAAAAATGTGTGATTAATTTGGGATTTATCACGATTAACTATTTGAATCGATTGACAGCCCTAATTTAAAAGGAACCATTATCAGCACTCGTCTAATTTTACTGCAGAGTTCATTTAAAGCTAAAGAAGCTAATTTATATAAAATAGATGCTAACTATGAAATTAAAATCTGCTGGACCCACTAAGAAACTGCAGATTAAAGAGAAAAACATTTGATACTGTTTCTTATATTTATGACTTTTGTATCTCATAATCCCGAAATAAAGTTTCTAGTATCTAGTAATTACTAGAAATAATTAAAACACAAATCTTCATCATGAGATCTTATTTTGTATCTTGTAATTAAAAAATAAAGACGTTGTGATTCCGAAATAATTTTCTCGTTATGAGATTTGAATGTTATAACCATTAGATCTGTATCTGATATTATTTTGTAATTATGAGATCTTTATTTTGTAATTCGTAAATACAAACTACTTTTAAAGAAATCCTTAATTTTTATCATTTTTCTATGGGAATGCTTCCATAGTTATACCCAGCATTTCTGAAAATTAATCAAATTAAACAAATTACCTGAATTCTTGAACCTAAGACGGTGTAATCTATTCTTCTGATTCTTGTGAATTTCATACATTTTGTTGACATCAGCTCACTTTGAGTGAGTAGTGACTGGGTGAATGATCTCAGACCAAACAGCTCTTACAACGTTCATCTAAAAGTGTTTAATGTGTCCGTTAAATGAGATTTTACCAACAAAGTCGTCTCCTCGTGGAGCATTTTGGGAAATTCTTGTTTGGCAGGTGTGTTTTTGATGGAGCTAAGCTAGCAGTTACTGGATGCACAAGCTCAAGATCAAGAGGGCTTTCAACTGTTCCTTTTAAAATCATTTTTTCTTCCTTTTTTTACCTGACGGACTGTTTTTACGTGTTTGTGTATTTTACTTTGTTTCCTGAATCTTCTAAAAAACATCCTCAAGGTTTATTCTTGATTTTGGGAAAACGTTCCCACGTACAGCACACGTGGTCGTACTTTATATACAAGGAGATCTATATCTGTGCAACGTATCCTCATACAGCGTGCGTTTTCCTACGAATGTCCAGCAACACGTGACAATTTCCGCTCCTTACATGTATGCAGTCTTTTCAAAATAAAGATCCGTCTTTACAAGAAACTACCTATCAAAAATTAGGTCGCTACAGAGAAAATTTACAGCTACTATTAATCACGGGAATTAATTACAATATCCCGGACGAGCCCCCATTTATGTTAAATCCCAGTAAGGTCTAGGGATAAGAGAAGCAACATAAGCCGATGGAATCAGGCGTAAAGTAGCCGTTTATTGTTAAATGCACAATCAAATGAGAGCAAAACAGGCTTCAGGCAATCAACAAATAATGTTGCAGCAAACCAAAGCGAATATAAGTTTGTTGACATAAAATGTAAATTAGGAACGGTCTTCTGATGGCGCCGAAATCAATAACTCTATAAAACAAAAACGTCTGCAAACTAGAAATTAAGATCACAGCTGAGCTGACAAACAAGTAGATATAAACAAGAAATAAAACTCGACTTTAACTACTCTCAAAACTAATAAACAAAACACACGAATGGCAGCCGCCTCTTTAACAAGTGCATCTACACCGACCAAAAAACCAACCAACTTGCACAGTAATATGTGACCTAAAAATAAACTACTCCCTAGCCCAGTTCCAACCAAATCACAAAGGCCTCTAACTTCTACGTTAAGATCACACGAAGGTACTCAATACCATCGAGTTAGTTAGTTAAAATCACACAACAAAGAAGCAACGAAACCACTCTGATTAGTTTTAAACTTACAAAACTTACAGAACCCGTAACAGGTTAAGATAAAGATGGTGGTTTGGGTTCAAATAACTTGGAAGTGGTGCAACATAAATACGGAAGTTAGGTGACAAATAAATTAACGTTTAAAAACTGATAGCTTTTGGGAAACCCCTGGTCCCGTTTGCCAACATGATGCTTGCAGGAGTCGTCGGGCATCAAACTTTAGTGTTTTGTCTCATTCACTTTGGCTCAATTCTTGAATGACAATATGTTTTTATCAAAATAATAAGTTCAAATCTCTGAACAGTTTGTTTGTTGTTCACAACAGTTTTGAATTTCTCATTCTTTCAAGCATATTGCACGTGTTTTGGCACACGTGTGCAAAAGAATAAGTGCAAAACTGATGAGTTGAGTCTCAGTGAAACTGTCAAACTATTCACAACTTCTAAACATTCTTTCATCGTTTGAGCCGTCACATGCAAAATGATCCATTCAGTTATCAAAATCTGTCAGTATATTCCATAAATATCTATTACATGGTTGTTGTTTTTTGCTTTAAATGTACTGTATACACACAAAAGTGCTTATCCTTTTTCTGTGTACTACAGTAGGCGTATTGACTTTCAGTTAACTTTTACCTCCGAGTCTACAGTAAAAAGCTCAGTGCGATACACATTCAGCTCGATAAAACTGACATCCTGGTATATCACAGTAAGCAGTCAGTGTCAACAAAACAGAGATTTGTATGTTAGAAACATTTCCAGTTGACTGCCATGGTGAAAAACATGTACACATTTTGACCAGTACGACTCACACGATGACAAAACAACTTTTCATTTCGGAGTCGTTGACCAGTTTGGCCAAAGTGACCGAGAAAAACTGTAAGAAAAGATATAAAACATATCTGTCTCTGTGTAAATGAAACCTGCGATGCCATTTGGATGTTAAATGATGATTCTGTATTTATTACCTGTTTTCTTTGTGTCTCTCAATAAAAGAATAGTTATTTTTACAGCTTGTCCAGTGACGTCTGTTCAAACTCAACCTGTTTATTAGACGTGGACGCGGCGTTGCCTGCTGTCCAAACTGCAGATTACAAGACAAACAAACTGAGACCTGAGAGAAGAAACGGACGCAGTCAGAAGACAAAACCGTGTCTGTCTTTATTATCTATCTAATATACAGTATATATATATATATATATATACAACACTGGTTGTGTATATACATACTGTATATATATAAACTGGAAAAACAAAGTTCGGAAACTTGTGTTTGGTGGATTATTTCTCTGTTGTATCAATGCTAATGGTCATTGTATTTTACATGGTTGGAAAGCCTGTTTATTTACCTTCGCAATGATGTCCAACTTGTAAGGATCATGCATTTGTGGGATGAGCAGCACAGCTGATTATGTGGGTAGCGCCCAAGAAAAATTTGCCAAAATGCCCCTTCAATGGTAAACAGTGTATTCTCCTGTTGGTGTTGACTCGTTTTGAGTTGTTTGGTGGATGATTGAACTCTCTATCAGTAACAAGGAACAAACAAGACATATTGGCAATTTTACACTTTATTCATTTAATCCACCGTCAGGAGTCTCAGTAGAGGTGGAAGATCCATACGCAGCCACAACAGCCTGGCACCTCCTCCTCATGCTGGTCACCAACCTGGTCACACGTTGCTGTGGGATGGCGTTCCATTCCTCAACCAGGATTGGTTGCAGGTCAGCCAGCGTGGTTGTGTTGGTCACTCTAACACGTACAGCACGCCCAACCTGATCCTACAAGTGTTGAATTGGGTTGAGGTCTGGACTCTTGGCAGGCCGTTCCATTCTCTCTACTCCCACATTGTGGAGGTAGTCTGTGATAACCCTGGCTCTGTGGGGGCGAGCGAGAGTTAGGTCCCAGATTGTGGAGATATGGGATCGCCACTGGCTGCAGAATCTCATCCCGATATCTCACTGCATTGAGATGGCCTTCAATGATGACAAGCCTCGTTTTGCCAGTGATGGAGATGCCGCCCCCCCCCCCCCCACACACCATGACACTGCCCCACCAAAAGCTGTTTCTCAACAATCAGCATAGCGTTCTCCACGTCGTCTCCATACTTTGACCTGCCGTCCAACTTCTGCAGACAGAACCTGGACTCATCACTGAACATGACATTCCCCCACATGTTCAGGTTCCATTGTCTGTGTTGGAGACACCAGCGCCAACGGGCCTGACGGTGAAGGGCAGTCATTGCAGGCTTCCTGGTAGCCTTATGAGAATACACTGTTTACCATTTGCAGAGCATTTTGGCAAATTTTTCTTGGGGGCTCCCCACATCATCAGCTGTGCTGCTCATCCCACAAATACATGATCCTTACAAGTTGGACATCATTGTGAAGGTAAATAAACAGGCTTTCCAACCATGTAAAATACAATGACCATTAGCATTGATACAACAGAGAAATAATCCACCAAACACAAGTTTACTAACTTTGTTTTTCCAGTATATAAACACACAACCAGTCGTTATTATATTAAAGGGTTTATGATCTACAAGGAGTCACGTTAAGTTAGTTTTTTTTCTTTTTCCAAAGATTTTCTTATTATTTATTATAAAAATATAAGATACATTATATATATATACTGTATATACATAGACGCCACATTGACTCCTGGATCGTACGTCATCGTGGGCGTCATATTGGACCTGGTCAGACTGGCCTGTAACTCTGTACTAGTGAACGGGGGAGCTGCTGTTTCTCTGGATGAAAAGCACTATAACGTCTACATTCCTCAACCGGTTTCAACCAGTCGTTATATAAGATACATTCAAAGTATATATATATATATATATATATATATATATATAGTATAGTATTTCTATTGATCTTTAAATCAGAGAACAAAGTGATCACACACACACCAACATCAAGTTTTTATTCTCAGCTTCAGACGCACTGAAACACTAAAATATCCTCCTGCACCATGTCGTATCTCAGCATCATTTCACAGCTAGAAGTTTTAGGGACGATCCAACAGGAACCGACAGCTCTGAAGAGACTTTTGGACAAAACGAGACATTTAAAAGACGTCACCTTAGACTGTGACAGACTGTGCTGCACATGTTTCCCTGTTTCCTGATGTTTCCCTTCCTCACTGATTGATTCCATGAATAACAGAACACACAGATTGATCAACTATTGGTGTAAGGGTTAGTTACAGCGGTAGTTCAGTCTGCTCTGAACGACTCTCTGCTGAGGTCGACTCATTTTACCTGGAAACGATAAGATCACTCTGACAGCATTAATCTGACAGCAGCATCTCAGCCTGCCCTGGTTGTCACGGTAACAGAAACCACAGTGCTAGAATCAGCGAGCTGTCAGCAGCTTCTTATCAACACATCAGTTCCTCAGACACGCAGGTCAGACGAGGATAAATATCATGTGTCAAACTAAAGAGAAGTAAATGATGAGTGAAGCTGCAGCTCTTCCAGTGAGGACAGCACACACAGAGCAGACAGACGGTCTACCTGGACGTCATGGATCACCTGTTGGTGCTGATGCTGCTGCTGCTGTGGAGCTCAGGTAGGACTCTGCTTTAAACATCATGTGTTCTTATTCACACCTTTATATTGATCTTTAAACCAGAGAACCACCTGATCACACACACCAAGGCTGGATTCTAACCCTCATACATATAATTAGGACAATTAGGACAATTATGTAGATACATGCATAAAGCAGCATATTTGTTCACTTCCATGTTGATAAGAGGATTAAATACTGGACTAATCTCCCTTTAAGGTTCATTTTGAACGGATAAAACATGTGATTAATGTGTGATTAATTTGTGATGAATCATGATTCAATATTCTAATTGATTGACAGCCCTAATTTAAAGGAATAAAAGTATTTGTGGGGCCCTACGCAGCTGCATATTCAGCGTATCAGACGGGCCAACACTGATCACCCATCAATTAGAGCTGTCAATCAATTAAAATAGCTCATCTGGATTAATCACAAATTAATCACACATTAATCACACATGTTTTATCCGTTCAAAATTAACCTTAAAGGGAGATTTGTCCAGTATTTAATACTCTTATCAACATGGGAGTGGACGAATATGCTGCTTTATGCATGTATCTACATAATTGTCCTAATTTTCATAATTACGTAGAAATGTATAAAGAGAAGAATACATCAATAAATAAATTTGGGGTAATTAATAGGGAAGAAAATGCAAAGGTGAAATAAATAAATACAAATTAATAATTTATAAATTAATGTATTAATTTAAAATGAAAATAAAATAAATGCAAAAAATTAATTAATTAATTTAAATGTCAATAAAATGAATACATTAATACTAGGGCGATTAAAATAGTTACTCACAAATTAACCACACATTTTTATATATCCGTTCAAAATGAACAGATAAAACATGTGATTAATTTGTGATTAATTTGTGATGAATCATGATTAAATATTCTAATTGATTGACAGCCCTAATTTAAAGGAATAAAAGTATTTGTGGGGCCCTACGCAGCTGCATATTCAGCGTATCAGGCGGCCGACACTGATCACCCATCAATTAGAGCTGTCAATCAATTAAAATAGTTCATCTGGATTAATCACAAATTAATCACACATTTGTATATATCCGTTCAAAATGAACCTTAAAGGGAGATTAGTCCAGTATTTAATACTCTTATCAACATGGGAGTGGACAAATATTGGAAATCATGTCTTACTAGTACGTACTGCATTATGAAAATTAGGACAATATTCTGGACAATATCTGTCATTTGTGTTGTTAATTGATTTACAATTATAAATATATACATACATTTAAATAAAGCAGCATATTTGTCCACTCCCATGTTGATAAGAGGATTAAATACGGGACTAATCTCCTTCTAAGGTTCATTTTGAACGGATATATAAAAATGTGTGATTAATTTGAGAGTAACTATTTTAATCACCCTAGTATTTATGTATTCATTTTATTGACATTTAAATGTATTTATTTATTTTTTTGCATTTATTTTCTATTTATTTTAAATTAATAAATAAATTAATAAATTATTAATTTGTATTTATTTATTTTCCCTTTGCATTTTCTTCCTTATTTATTTCCCCAAACATATTTATTGATGTATTCTTTTCTTTATACATTTCTATGTAATTATGAAAATTAGGACAATTATGTAGATATATACATAAAGCAGCATATTCGTCCACTTCCATGTTGATAAGAGTATTAAATACTGGACTAATCTCCCTTTAAGGTTAATTTTGAACGGATAAAACATGTGATTAATTTGTGATTAATTTGTGATGAATCATGATTAAATATTCTAATTGATTGACAGCCCTAATTTAAAGGAATAAAAGTATTTGTGGGGCCCTACGCAGCTGCATATTCAGCGTATCAGACGGGCCGACACTGATCACCCATCAATTAGAGCTGTCAATCAATTAAAATAGCTCATCTGGATTAATCACAAATTAATCACACATTTGTATATATCCGTTCAAAATGAACCTTAAAGGGAGATTAGTCCAGTATTTAATACTCTTATCAACATGGGAGTGGACAAATATTGGAAATCATGTCTTACTAGTACGTACTGCATTATGAAAATTAGGACAATATTCTGGACAATATCTGTCATTTGTGTTGTTAATTGATTTACAATTATAAATATATACATACATTTAAATAAAGCAGCATATTTGTCCACTCCCATGTTGATAAGAGGATTAAATACGGGACTAATCTCCCGTTAAGGTTAATTTTGAACGGATATATAAAAATGTGTGATTAATTTGAGAGTAACTATTTTAATCACCCTAGTATTTATGTATTCATTTTATTGACATTTAAATGTATTTATTTATTTTTTTGCATTTATTTTCTATTTATTTTAAATTAATAAATAAATTAATAAATTATTAATTTGTATTTATTTATTTTCCCTTTGCATTTTCTTCCTTATTTATTTCCCCAAACATATTTATTGATGTATTCTTTTCTTTATACATTTCTATGTAATTATGAAAATTAGGACAATTATGTAGATACATACATAAAGCAGCATATTCGTCCACTTCCATGTTGATAAGAGTATTAAATACTGGACTAATCTCCCTTTAAGGTTAATTTTGAACGAATAAATCATGTGTGATTAATTTGTGATTAATTTGTGATGAATCATGATTAAATATTTTAATTGATTGACAGCCCTAATTTAAAGGAATAAAAGTATTTGTGGGGCCCTACGCAGCTGCATATTCAGCGTATCAGGCGGGCCGACACTGATCACCCATCAATTAGAGCTGTCAATCAATTAAAGTAGTTCATCTGGATTAATCACAAATTAATCACACATTTATATATATCCGTTCAAAATGAATCTTAAAGGGAGATTAGTCCAGTATTTAATACTCAACAATAATCAACATGGGAGTGGACGAATATGCTGCTTTATGCACAATGTGTATATATATATGTGTATATATATATATATATTTATTATTGTAAATCAATAAACGACAGAAAACAATGACAGATATTTTCCTAATTTTCATATTGAAGTAGAAATGTATAAAGAAAAGAATACAGAAATAAATAAGTTTGGGGAAATAAATAAATACAATTGAATAATTTATAAATTAATTTATTGATATAAAATAAATATAAAATAAATGCAAAAATAAATAAATAAATTTAACAAATATGATGCTTTATGTAAATGTATGTATATATGTATTATTGTAAATCACATCTTACTAGTACATAATGCTAGTATTTATTTAAATTTATATATAAAATTGTCCTAATTTTCATAATGAAGTAGAAATGTATAAAGAAAAGAATACAGAAATAAATAAGTTTGGGGAAATAAATAAGGAAGAAAATGCAAAGGTAAAATAAATAAATACAATTTCATAATTTATAAATTAATTTATTAATTTAAAATGAATAGAAAATAAATACAAATAAATAAATAAATAAATTTAAATGCTAATAAAATGAATACATTAATACTAGGGCGATTAAAATAGTTAATCATGATTAATCACACATTTTTTTATCCGTTCAAAATGAACCTTAAAGGGAGATTAGTCCAGTATTTAATACTCTTATCAACATGGGAGTGGACGAATATGCTGCTTTATGTAAATGAATGTATATATTTATTAATGTAAATCTATTGACACAGAACAATGACAGATATTGTCCAGAAACCCTCACCGGTACTGCATTTAGCATAATTAATGCATTAAAGAAATGAATGGCATTAAAACATATTTGCTTTAACACATTAACTTTGACAGCCCTGGTTATAATCTTTCATATTTTCACCAAGTCAAACCAAGTGTTTGATTCTGTTTCCAGTCAGTTGTTATTGCTGTAGTCAGTGTAGCCGTATGTGTACTCAGTAATGATCTCTCTGGGCGGTGGGCTTCATGGTTAGTGGCGGAGTCCGCCATAGATTCAGACTCATACCTAAAACATTCCCTGAACGTTTCATTCAAATCGACCACTAGGGGGAGCGACAAATGAAAAACAAATGGGCGTGGCATAACACAAGTCAGACTATAAATCAGAAATTGTTTGTCCAATCAATACAAAACTCAGTGGATATATTTCATAACAATGTTGAACCACGTGTGTAAAACTATTTTTAAATCACTCAAAAGGGGGCGCCATCAGTTCCAAACATGTGCATGGGTCTGGCACAAATTTGTCCATAAGTCATTGACAGTTTGTCCAAAATCACCAAACTAACTGGATATTTTTAATTAATCTGTTGAAACATGTCCCCAAAATGCCAACAAATATGACTGGTGGGACATTGACTGTACAATTACTGAAAGGCTGCATACATTGTCATGATAAAACAAGCGTATGACTGGTCTCACCCTCCGAATTAAACCAGCTGAAGTGACTTTGCTGACGTGCGGCTTTGATTATCATTGAGCATCATTTTTTATTTTTTGTACAACTTGAACTTGTTATTTTGGAAGTCACTGAGAATTGAGAAATACTAAACACTTTTTAGTAAAATGTGTTTATTTGCAAGTTTAGCATGAATAAATGTTACCTTTTGCCTTTGTGTTTATGTAGCCGGAACGGTCTGCAGGTCCCGACCACACTGCGTTGTGTTCTGGTGCACAATCAGACGCTGGACACTGGCATGTCTTGTTGAACTCAGGTTTATTCCTGTTTTGAGCCCAGAGAGAGCAAAATGCTGTCAAATGGGTTTTATCCTCATAGAAAAACACCTCTCGCAGTCAGGTTCAGTGCAGACTCATTATAAACATGAAAATAACTCAAAACATGTAAATCAAATAAGACACAATAAAAAAAATATTTTACAGACCCCTATGGCTGTCATGAAAATTACACTGTACCACAATCACCTCACACAATATACTTAAAATGAATACTATAATTACTGAACACGGTAATGGGAGTACAACACATATACACATACCTGTTTTGAGCCCAGAGAGAGCAAAATGCTGTCATATGGGTTTTATCCTCATAGAAAAACACCTAACATGAGAAAAGGACAGGCTTACATGTGGATCCCACGGGAAGATAAAACACCTAACATGAGAAAAGGACAGGCTTACATGTGGATCCCACGGGAAGATAAAACACCTAACATGAGAAAAGGACAAGCTTACATGTGGATCCCACGGGAAGATAAAACACCTAACATGAGAAAAGGACAAGCTTACATGTGGATCCCACGGGAAGATAAAACACCTAACATGAGAAAAGGACAGGCTTACATGTGGATCCCACGGGAAGATAAAACACCTAACATGAGAAAAGGACAAGCTTACATGTGGATCCCACGGGAAGATAAAACACCTAACATGAGAAAAGGACAAGCTTACATGTGGATCCCACGGGAAGATAAAACACCTAACATGAGAAAAGGACAAGCTTACATGTGGATCCCACGGGAAGATAAAACGGCGACACATGTTTAGCTAGTTAGCTTAGCCTCTCAAAACTCACTTTACAAGTAAAAAGCACGACAGAAAATGACCCAGTTCGTCTGTCCTAATGATACTATGAAAGAGTAAACTGCTCTGTGTAATTAAATCAACATTAAAACATTAGAATTCACACTTTACATCGCGCCACTTTAGATACATACCTCTCGCAGTCAGGTTCAGTGCAGACTGACGAGAGAGCGGAGGAGACGCAGTACGTCTGCTAACAACCACCAGAGGGCGCTGTAGCACAAACTAAAACAGTACTCCCAATACCAAGGATAAACTTAGGAACAACACAACAAGTGAGGGATTTTGGTGAAATTAATACATATTGCAATAAAACACATAACATAAGAAATAAAAATTACAAATATTATTTACTGTCACTTCTTCTATCTGTTACATTTACATTCTTTGATATAACTATTTTAAATATAAAAAGTCCATAATCTTATACACACTTTATTCTGCTGTCATGACATCATTTACCACACCGCCTTTATTAGTGCACAGCGGACTGGAGTAGATCCTGAAATTAGCACCGCTATGTACTGAATCCACAATCGTGAACTACTGAAAGATTCACTCCCACATTGTTCTGCATACTGCCGACTAAATGAAGGATTAAGTTTGCAGACTGTAAACACTGAAGTATACTCAAGAAAGACGTATCACATGACTGACGGCCGGGCCGGTCTCAAGGCACCCCTCCAGCAGCTTCGTCACATCTCCAAAACCGTTGCAAGACATTTCCAAACAGGCGTTATTTGGATAAACTGACCACAAACTGGGAATCTAAATGTTTACTTTCTGGCGTTAATACATATTAAAACTAAATAAAGTGACATATTAACAGCTTTTATCTCACATGACTGACGGCCAGGCCGGTCTCAAGGCACCCCACCAGCGGCTCCGTCACATCTCCAAAAATATACTTAAACAATAAATATTTGTGTTTCTACAGGACTCCAGGCTGAAGAAAATCACAACTCAACACGTAAATAAAAAAAGAGAAATAAAGAAATAAAGTCAAGTCTCAGTTTAATCTTTTCTTAAATTCACTTCCTTTACTGACGACTCTCTTGTTTCTGTTCAGAGTCTGAAGATGTCAGGTTGGTGGGAGGAGACAGTCGCTGTGCAGGAACACTGGAGCTGAAACATCAGGGAGACTGGAGACCAGTGTGGGGCTATTACTATGTCTGGACCCTGAAGGCAGCAGCTGCTGTCTGCAGAGAGTTGGACTGTGGCTCTGCTGTTTCTGTAGAACAGAGAAAGGAGTCCTCACGGAGATCTGTGTGGAGGATCAGGTCTGACTGTGTTCAGTCTGGATCTGCTCTGAGGGAGTGTGCAACATCAGATTACTCTATCCTGAATCTCACCTGCTCAGGTAAGCCCATCAGTGACATCATCTATGACATCATCTATGACAGTAATGTTTCCAGTATGTTCCTTCCTCCGTCACAGTGACAGTCGGTGGTTTCCATTGGACTGAACTGTAAAGTTATCCAGGACAATGACATCCTAAAGTGTAGAGAAGTGTATGGAGAGCTGTTTTAACATTTAATAGCTCAGCTTGACTATCAAGAATTAACATTAGAGATATCTACAACTACATTCTGACTAGTCGTAATCACATTGTGACTAGTCAGAGTTCTTATTCCAGATATCTATAACCTCATTGTGACTAGTCAGAGTTCTTATTCGACAGTTAGAGATATCTGTAATTCAGTTCTGACTATCCTAAATAACAGTTACAGAAATCTCAAACCTTATTATAACTAGTCAGAATTAAATTGTAGATATCTGAAACTGGAATTACGACTAGTCATAATTCAGTTGTAGATATCCGTAATGAGAAACCCAATACACATGAATGGCAAAAGTAGTTTGAATAGTACTAGTCTTAATGTAATTACAGATGTATAGAATTAGAGTTATGACTAGTCTAAATGTAATTACAGATATCTAGAATTAGAGTTCTGACTAGTCTAAAAATGTAATTACAGATGTATAGAATTAGAGTTATGACTAGTCTAAATGTAATTACAGATGTATATAATTAGAGTTATGACTAGTCTAAATGTAATTACAGATATCTAGAATTAGAGTTATGACTAGTCTAAATGTAATTACAGATGTATATAATTAGAGTGATGACTAGTCTAAATGTAATTACAGATATCTAGAATTAGAGTTATGACTAGTCTAAATGTAATTACAGATGTATAGAATTAGAGTTATGACTAGTCTAAATGTAATTACAGATATCTAGAGTAGAGTTATGACTAGTCTAAATGTAATTACAAATATCTAGAATTAGAGTTATGACTAGTCTAAATGTAATTACAGATGTATATAATTAGAGTTATGACTAGTCTAAATGTAATTACAGATGTATATAATTAGAGTTATGACTAGTCTAAATGTAATTACAGATGTATATAATTAGAGTTATGACTAGTCTAAATGTAATTACAGATGTATATAATTAGAGTTATGACTAGTCTAAATGTAATTACAGATGTATAGAATTAGAGTTATGACTAGTCTAAATGTAATTACAGACGTATAGAATTAGAGTTATGACTAGTCTAAATGTAATTACAGATATCTAGAGTAGAGTTATGACTAGTCTAAATGTAATTACAAATATCTAGAATTAGAGTTATGACTAGTCTAAATGTAATTACAGATGTATATAATTAGAGTTATGACTAGTCTAAATGTAATTACAGATGTATATAATTAGAGTTATGACTAGTCTAAATGTAATTACAGATGTATATAATTAGAGTTATGACTAGTCTAAATGTAATTACAGATGTATATAATTAGAGTTATGACTAGTCTAAATGTAATTACAGATGTATAGAATTAGAGTTATGACTAGTCTAAATGTAATTACAGATGTATATAATTAGAGTTATGACTAGTCTAAATGTAATTACAGATGTATATTAGAGTGATGACTAGTCTAAATGTTATTACAGATGTATATAATTAGAGTTATGACTAGTCTAAATGTAATTACAGATGTATATAATTACAGTTATGACTAGTCTAAATGTAATTACAGATATATATAATTAGAGTTATGACTAGTCTAAATGTAATTACAAATATCTAGAATTAGAGTTATGACTAGTCTAAATGTAATTACAGATGTATATAATTAGAGTTATGACTAGTCTAAATGTAATTACAAATATCTAGAATTAGAGTTATGACTAGTCTAAATGTAATTACAGATATATATAATTAGAGTTATGACTAGTCTAAATGTAATTACAGATATCTAGAGTAGAGTTATGACTAGTCTAAATGTAATTACAGATGTATATAATTAGAGTTATGACTAGTCTAAATGTTATTACAGATGTATATAATTAGAGTTATGACTAGTCTAAATGTAATTACAGATATCTAGAATTAGAGTTATGACTAGTCTAAATGTAATTACAGATGTATATAATTAGAGTTATGACTAGTCTAAATGTAATTACAGATGTATATAATTAGAGTTATGACTAGTCTAAATGTAATTACAGACGTATAGAATTAGAGTTATGACTAGTCTAAATGTAATTACAGATGTATATAATTAGAGTTATGACTAATCTAAATGTAATTACAGATGTATAGAATTAGAGTTATGACTAGTCTAAATGTAATTACAGATGTATAGAATTAGAGTTATGACTAGTCTAAATGTAATTACAGATGTATATAATTAGAGTTATGACTAGTCTAAATGTAATTACAGATGTATATAATTAGAGTTATGACTAGTCTAAATGTAATTACAGATGTATATTAGAGTTATGACTAGTCTAAATGTAATTAGATATCTAGAATTAGAGTTATGACTAGTCTAAATGTAATTACAGATATATATAATTAGAGTTATGACTAGTCTAAATGTAATTACAAATATCTCGAATTAGAGTTATGACTAGTCTAAATGTAATTACAGATGTATAGAATTAGAGTTATGACTAGTCTAAATGTAATTACAGATGTATATAATTAGTTATGACTAGTCTAAATGTTATTACAGATGTATATAATTAGAGTTCTGACTAGTCTAAATGTAATTACAGATATCTAGAATTAGAGTTATGACTAGTCTAAATGTAATTACAGATGTATATATTTAGAGTTATGACTAGTCTAAATGTCATTAAATATATCTAGAATTAGAGTTATGACTAGTCTAAATGTAATTACAGATGTATAGAATTAGAGTTATGACTAGTCTAAATGTAATTACAGATATCTAGAATTACAGTTCTGACTAGTCTAAATGTAATTACAAATGTATATAATTAGAGTTATGACTAGTCTAAATGTAATTACAGATATCTAGAATTAGAGTTATGACTAGTCTAAATGTAATTACAGATGTATATAATTAGAGTTATGACTAGTCTAAATGTAATTACAGATGTATATAATTAGAGTTATAACTAGTCTAAATGTAATTACAGATATCTAGAATTACAGTTATGACTAGTCTAAATGTAATTACAGATGTACATAATTAGAGTTATGACTAGTCTAAATGTAATTACAGATATCTAGAATTAGAGTTATGACTAGTCTAAATGTAATTACAGATGTATATAATTAGAGTTATGACTAGTCTAAATGTAATTACAGATGTATAGAATTAGAGTTATGACTAGTGTCATAGCCCGGCTCCTAGGCCATGACAAATACGGGAAAGGACGCAGTGATTGATTGTAAATTAAAGATATTTATTACAAATAAATTAAGGATATACAGAAATAACTACAAATGTGGAGTGTGTCAGTCAGTAACATCAGTAATGTAGATGTGGATGTGTGAGCATGATGAAGTGTGATGTGTTGTGAGTGGAAACTAAAGAAAAGCCAAACAAAGGCAGCCCGGCAGGTTCTGACAGGGATGAGTCCAGGTGAAGGAAAAAAGGGCAGAGCAGCACTTGATTGGGGCTTTTATACTCAGGACGCGCCGGCATCAGGTGCTCTGCATTAGGCATCCTCTCCCGTGATACCTTCAAGGACACAGGGAAAGAATGAATGGCCAAATCCACACTTGCATCTCAGTAGTGAGGCAGGGGCCATCACACTAGTCTAAATGTAATTACAGATATCTAGAATTAGAGTTATGACTAGTCTAAATGTAATTACAGATGTATATAATTAGAGTTATGACTAATCTAAATGTAATTACAGATGTATAGAATTAGAGTTATGACTAGTCTAAATGTAATTACAGATATCTAGAATTAGAGTTATGACTAGTCTAAATGTAATTACAGATGTATATAATTAGAGTTATGACTAGTCTAAATGTAATTACAGATATCTAGAATTAGAGTTATGACTAGTCGAAATGTAATTACAGATATCTAAAATTAGAGTTCTGACTAGTCTAAATGTAATTACAGATGTATAGAATTAGAGTTATGACTAGTCAAAATGTAATTACAGATATCTAGAATTAGAGTTATGACTAGTCGAAATGTAATTACAGATATCTAAAATTAGAGTTCTGACTAGTCTAAATGTAATTACAGATGTATATAATTAGAGTTATGACTAGTCTAAATGTAATTACAGATGTATAGAATTAGAGTGATGACTAGTCTAAATGTAATTACAGATGTATAGAATTAGAGTTATGACTAGTCAAAATGTAATTACAGATATCTAGAATTAGAGTTATGACTAGTCTAAATGTAATTACAGATGTATATAATTAGAGTTATGACTAGTCTAAATGTAATTACAGATGTATATAATTAGAGTGATGACTAGTCTAAATGTAATTACAGATATCTAGAATTAGAGTTATGACTAGTCAAAATGTAATTACAGATGTATAGAATTAGAGTTATGACTAGTCAAAATGTAATTACAGATATCTAGAATTAGAGTTATGACTAGTCAAAATGTAATTACAGATGTATAGAATTAGAGTTATGACTAGTCTAAATGTAATTACAGATGTCTAGAATTATAGTTCTGACTAGTCTAAATGTAATTACAGATGTATAGAATTAGAGTTATGACTAGTCAAAATGTAATTACAGATGTATATAATTAGAGTTATGACTAGTCTAAATGTAATTACAGATATCTAGAATTAGAGTTATGACTAGTCTAAATGTAATTACAGATATCTAAAATTAGAGTTCTGACTAGTCAAAATGTAATTACAGATGTATAGAATTAGAGTTATGACTAGTCTAAATGTAATTACAGATGTATAGAATTAGAGTTATGACTAGTCAAAATGTAATTACAGATATCTAGAATTAGAGTTATGACTAGTCTAAATGTAATTACAGATGTATATAATTAGAGTTATGACTAGTCTAAATGTAATTACAGATGTATATAATTAGAGTGATGACTAGTCTAAATGTAATTACAGATATCTAGAATTAGAGTTATGACTAGTCTAAATGTAATTACAGATATCTAAAATTAGAGTTCTGACTAGTCTAAATGTAATTACAGATGTATAGAATTAGAGTTATGACTAGTCAAAATGTAATTACAGATATCTAGAATTAGAGTTATGACTAGTCTAAATGTAATTACAGATATCTAGAATTAGAGTTATGACTAGTCAAAATGTAATTACAAATATCTAGAATTAGAGTTATGACTAGTCTAAATGTAATTACAGATATCTAGAGTAGAGTTATGACTAGTCTAAATGTAATTACAAATATCTAGAATTAGAGTTATGACTAGTCTAAATGTAATTACAGATGTATATTAGAGTGATGACTAGTCTAAATGTTATTACAGATGTATATAATTAGAGTTATGACTAGTCTAAATGTAATTACAGATGTATATAATTAGAGTTATGACTAGTCTAAATGTAATTACAGATGTATATTAGAGTGATGACTAGTCTAAATGTTATTACAGATGTATATAATTAGAGTTATGACTAGTCTAAATGTAATTACAGATGTATATAATTACAGTTATGACTAGTCTAAATGTAATTACAGATATATATAATTAGAGTTATGACTAGTCTAAATGTAATTACAAATATCTAGAATTAGAGTTATGACTAGTCTAAATGTAATTACAGATGTATATAATTAGAGTTATGACTAGTCTAAATGTAATTACAGATATCTAGAGTAGAGTTATGACTAGTCTAAATGTAATTACAGATGTATATAATTAGAGTTATGACTAGTCTAAATGTTATTACAGATGTATATAATTAGAGTTATGACTAGTCTAAATGTAATTACAGATATCTAGAATTAGAGTTATGACTAGTCTAAATGTAATTACAGATGTATATAATTAGAGTTATGACTAGTCTAAATGTAATTACAGATGTATATAATTAGAGTTATGACTAGTCTAAATGTAATTACAGATATATATAATTAGAGTTATGACTAGTCTAAATGTAATTACAGACGTATAGAATTAGAGTTATGACTAGTCTAAATGTAATTACAGATGTATATAATTAGAGTTATGACTAATCTAAATGTAATTACAGATGTATAGAATTAGAGTTATGACTAGTCTAAATGTAATTACAGATGTATAGAATTAGAGTTATGACTAGTCTACATGTAATTACAGATGTATAGAATTAGAGTTATGACTAGTCTAAATGTAATTACAGATATCTAGAATTAGAGTTATGACTAGTCTAAATGTAATTACAGATGTATATAATTAGAGTTATGACTAGTCTAAATGTAATTACAGATGTATATAATTAGAGTTATGACTAGTCTAAATGTAATTACAGATGTATATAATTAGAGTTATGACTAGTCTAAATGTAATTACAGATGTATATTAGAGTTATGACTAGTCTAAATGTAATTAGATATCCAGAATTAGAGTTATGACTAGTCTAAATGTAATTACAGATATATATAATTAGAGTTATGACTAGTCTAAATGTAATTACAAATATCTCGAATTAGAGTTATGACTAGTCTAAATGTAATTACAGATGTATAGAATTAGAGTTATGACTAGTCTAAATGTAATTACAGATGTATATAATTAGTTATGACTAGTCTAAATGTTATTACAGATGTATATAATTAGAGTTCTGACTAGTCTAAATGTAATTACAGATATCTAGAATTAGAGTTATGACTAGTCTAAATGTAATTACAGATGTATATATTTAGAGTTATGACTAGTCTAAATGTCATTAAATATATCTAGAATTAGAGTTATGACTAGTGTAAATGTAATTACAGATGTATAGAATTAGAGTTATGACTAGTCTAAATGTAATTACAGATATCTAGAATTACAGTTCTGACTAGTCTAAATGTAATTACAAATGTATATAATTAGAGTTATGACTAGTCTAAATGTAATTACAGATATCTAGAATTAGAGTTATGACTAGTCTAAATGTAATTACAGATGTATATAATTAGAGTTATGACTAGTCTAAATGTAATTACAGATGTATATAATTAGAGTTATAACTAGTCTAAATGTAATTACAGATATCTAGAATTACAGTTATGACTAGTCTAAATGTAATTACAGATGTACATAATTAGAGTTATGACTAGTCTAAATGTAATTACAGATATCTAGAATTAGAGTTATGACTAGTCTAAATGTAATTACAGATGTATATAATTAGAGTTATGACTAGTCTAAATGTAATTACAGATGTATATAATTAGAGTTATGACTAGTGTCATAGCCCGGCTCCTAGGCCATGACAAATACGGGAAAGGACGCAGTGATTGATTGTAAATTAAAGATATTTATTACAAATAAATTAAGGATATACAGAAATAACTACAAATGTGGAGTGTGTCAGTCAGTAACATCAGTAATGTAGATGTGGATGTGTGAGCATGATGAAGTGTGATGTGTTGTGAGTGGAAACTAAAGAAAAGCCAAACAAAGGCAGCCCGGCAGGTTCTGACAGGGATGAGTCCAGGTGAAGGAAAAAAGGGCAGAGCAGCACTTGATTGGGGCTTTTATACTCAGGACGCGCCGGCATCAGGTGCTCTGCATTAGGCATCCTCTCCCGTGATACCTTCAAGGACACAGGGAAAGAATGAATGGCCAAATCCACACTTGCATCTCAGTAGTGAGGCAGGGGCCATCACACTAGTCTAAATGTAATTACAGATATCTAGAATTAGAGTTATGACTAGTCTAAATGTAATTACAGATGTATATAATTAGAGTTATGACTAATCTAAATGTAATTACAGATGTATAGAATTAGAGTTATGACTAGTCTAAATGTAATTACAGATATCTAGAATTAGAGTTATGACTAGTCTAAATGTAATTACAGATGTATATAATTAGAGTTATGACTAGTCTAAATGTAATTACAGATATCTAGAATTAGAGTTATGACTAGTCGAAATGTAATTACAGATATCTAAAATTAGAGTTCTGACTAGTCTAAATGTAATTACAGATGTATAGAATTAGAGTTATGACTAGTCAAAATGTAATTACAGATATCTAGAATTAGAGTTATGACTAGTCGAAATGTAATTACAGATATCTAAAATTAGAGTTCTGACTAGTCTAAATGTAATTACAGATGTATATAATTAGAGTTATGACTAGTCTAAATGTAATTACAGATGTATAGAATTAGAGTGATGACTAGTCTAAATGTAATTACAGATGTATAGAATTAGAGTTATGACTAGTCAAAATGTAATTACAGATATCTAGAATTAGAGTTATGACTAGTCTAAATGTAATTACAGATGTATATAATTAGAGTTATGACTAGTCTAAATGTAATTACAGATGTATATAATTAGAGTGATGACTAGTCTAAATGTAATTACAGATATCTAGAATTAGAGTTATGACTAGTCAAAATGTAATTACAGATGTATAGAATTAGAGTTATGACTAGTCAAAATGTAATTACAGATATCTAGAATTAGAGTTATGACTAGTCAAAATGTAATTACAGATGTATAGAATTAGAGTTATGACTAGTCTAAATGTAATTACAGATATCTAGAATTACAGTTCTGACTAGTCTAAATGTAATTACAGATGTATAGAATTAGAGTTATGACTAGTCAAAATGTAATTACAGATGTATATAATTAGAGTTATGACTAGTCTAAATGTAATTACAGATATCTAGAATTAGAGTTATGACTAGTCTAAATGTAATTACAGATATCTAAAATTAGAGTTCTGACTAGTCAAAATGTAATTACAGATGTATAGAATTAGAGTTATGACTAGTCTAAATGTAATTACAGACGTATAGAATTAGAGTTATGACTAGTCAAAATGTAATTACAGATATCTAGAATTAGAGTTATGACTAGTCTAAATGTAATTACAGATGTATATAATTAGAGTTATGACTAGTCTAAATGTAATTACAGATGTATATAATTAGAGTGATGACTAGTCTAAATGTAATTACAGATATCTAGAATTAGAGTTATGACTAGTCTAAATGTAATTACAGATATCTAAAATTAGAGTTCTGACTAGTCTAAATGTAATTACAGATGTATAGAATTAGAGTTATGACTAGTCAAAATGTAATTACAGATATCTAGAATTAGAGTTATGACTAGTCTAAATGTAATTACAGATATCTAGAATTAGAGTTATGACTAGTCAAAATGTAATTACAAATATCTAGAATTAGAGTTATGACTAGTCTAAATGTAATTCCAGATGTATATAATTAGAGTTATGACTAGTCTAAATGTAATTACAGATGTATAGAATTAGAGTTATGACTAGTCTAAATGTAATTACAGATGTATATAATTAGAGTTATGACTAGTCTAAATGTAATTACAGATGTATAGAATTAGAGTTATGACTAGTCAAAATGTAATTACAGATATCTAGAATTAGAGTTATGACTAGTCAAAATGTAATTACAAATATCTAGAATTAGAGTTATGACTAGTCTAAATGTAATTACAGATGTATAGAATTAGAGTTATGACTAGTCTAAATGTAATTACAGATGTATATAATTAGAGTTATGACTAGTCTAAATGTAATTACAGATGTATAGAATTAGAGTTATGACTAGTCTAAATGTAATTACAGATGTATATAATTAGAGTTATGACTAGTCTAAATGTAATTACAGATATCTAGAATTACAGTTATGACTAGTCTAAATGTAATTACAGATGTATAGAATTAGAGTTGTGACTAGTCTAAATGTAATTACAGATATATATAATTAGAGTTATGACTAGTCTAAATGTAATTACAGATATCTAGAATTAGAGTTATGACTAGTCTAAATGTAATTACAGATGTATATAATTAGAGTTATGACTAGTCTAAATGTAATTACAGATATCTAGAATTACAGTTATGACTAGTCTAAATGTAATTACAGATGTATAGAATTAGAGTTGTGACTAGTCTAAATGTAATTACAGATGTATATAATTAGAGTTATGACTAGTCTAAATGTAATTACAGATGTATAGAATTAGAGTTGTGACTAGTCTAAATGTAATTACAGATGTATATAATTAGAGTTATGACTAGTCTAAATGTAATTACAGATGTATAGAATTAGAGTTGTGACTAGTCTAAATGTAATTACAGATGTATATAATTAGAGTTATGACTAGTCTAAATGTAATTACAGATGTATAGAATTAGAGTTATGACTAGTCTAAATGTAATTACAGATATCTAGAATTACAGTTATGACTAGTCTAAATTTAATTACAGATGTATATAATTAGAGTTATGACTAGTCTAAATGTAATTACAGATGTATATAATTAGAGTTATGACTAGTCTAAATGTAATTACAGATGTATAGAATTAGAGTTGTGACTAGTCTAAATGTAATTACAGATGTATAGAATTAGAGTTATGACTAGTCTAAATGTAATTACAGATGTATAGAATTAGAGTTGTGACTAGTCTAAATGTAATTACAGATGTATAGAATTAGAGTTGTGACTAGTCTAAATGTAATTACAGATGTATATAATTAGAGTTATGACTAGTCTAAATGTAATTACAGATGTATAGAATTAGAGTTATGACTAGTCTAAATGTAATTACAGATATCTAGAATTACAGTTATGACTAGTCTAAATGTAATTACAGATGTATATAATTAGAGTTATGACTAGTCTAAATGTAATTACAGATGTATATAATTAGAGTTATGACTAGTCTAAATGTAATTACAGATGTATAGAATTAGAGTTGTGACTAGTCTAAATGTAATTACAGATGTATATAATTAGAGTTATGACTAGTCTAAATGTAATTACAGATGTATAGAATTAGAGTTGTGACTAGTCTAAATGTAATTACAGACGTATAGAATTAGAGTTATGCCTAGTCTAAATGTAATTACAGATGTATATAATTAGAGTTATGACTAGTCTAAATGTAATTACAGACGTATAGAATTAGAGTTATGACTAGTCTAAATGTAATTACAGATGTATATAATTAGAGTTATGACTAGTCTAAATGTAATTACAGATGTATATAATTAGAGTTATGACTAGTCTAAATGTAATTACAGATGTATAGAATTAGAGTTATGACTAGTCTAAATGTAATTACAGATGTATATAATTAGAGTTATGACTAGTCTAAATGTAATTACAGATGTATATAATTAGAGTTATGACTAGTCTAAATGTAATTACAGATGTATATAATTAGAGTTATGACTAGTCTAAATGTAATTACAGATGTATATAATTAGAGTTATGACTAATCTAAATGTAATTACAGATGTATAGAATTAGAGTTATGACTAGTCAAAATGTAATTACAAATATCTAGAATTAGAGTTATGACTAGTCTAAATGTAATTACAGATGTATAGAATTAGAGTTATGACTAGTCTAAATGTAATTACAGATGTATATAATTAGAGTTATGACTAGTCTAAATGTAATTACAGATGTATAGAATTAGAGTTATGACTAGTCTAAACAGCGTTGCAGATATCTCTGATGAATATCTTGTCCAGCTATTAAATGTTGAAACAGTTTGCCATAGAAGTGGGCTTGTTTCTGAAAGCTTCAAACTCTCCACAGCCTGCTGAGCTTCACCTGACAGGACACACCTGTCTGTCTGGAGGCCTTTCCCATTTCACAGTTTCTACATCCTCCATTCCTTTCCTCGCCTCCTCTCCTCGCCTCCTCTCCTCGCGTCTTAGTCCCGCCCACCAGAGATGTGAGCTGAGGAGGCGAGGAAGAGACGCGAGGAGAGAGGAGTTGAGGCAACAGGCTTTTAACAGAATGAGACCTCCTCTCCTCAGAGCCGTCATTTTAAAGCCACATCAATTAAATATGACGTTTGTCCTCTTTGATACGTCACAGGTGTCTCTGTTCACATTTCTATTTCATCAACATGTGTGTTATTTTAACTCAATTCTATATTCACCCAGCAGCAGCTCATTTCTATGAATGTTCCCTTTAAACCAGAAGGCTGGATTTATTCTATTACATCAGGGCTGTGTATTGGCAGGAATCTGTCCATACGATCCGTATCATGATACAGGGGTTACCATTCAGTATATCAACATGTACTGTCTTTGTTTCATTTCATTTTAGGAAAACTGTCATAGTATAAAGAATGAACATGTATCACAGTCCCTGTAAATTAGCCCAATATGTAGCTCATAATCTATCTAAAACTACTTTATTATTTACTAATGTTATTCTAAAATATCCTCTAAAGGTTCAAATAGGGCCCTGAGGCTTGAGAAGAGGCTGTGTGCTGCTCTTCATCAGAGGTGGAGAACCTAAACTAATAGAAGAAGCTTCTGATCACCATGGTGACTGATTGTCTCCACAGATGTAACCTGGTAGCTGATGTCTTGATTCAGGGAGGTTTTGAAGACAATTAAAACCAGTTGTAAATGTAATTCCTATGTGTTGGTCCTGTCCCTCGCTAACTACAGATAGTGAATCTGTATATAATACACTCTTTCAGGTGGCTCTACCTCTTCAGCCTTCACCTGACGCTTCTTTATTCACCGTTTTGAAATGCCGCTCCAACTTGAGCTTCTTTGGTAAAGCCATGCTCACACTGCAGATAAGACAGACAGAGTTAGAATATGAGGAAACTAAAAGAGAATCCTTCTCCCAGTCTGAATCAAAATGATATGGTTCTGATCTTTAGATATTTGTGTCTTGAGCTAACTTAGCTAATCGATGGCATGGACCGCTCTGAACTCCTCCAGTTAGTCACTGTCAATGAGCAGTGAAAAGATGTGTCCTGATGATGAACTCATGTTGGAACTGTTCTGAGTCCAGTTGGAATCACTGAGTTGTTGTTTCATGACATCTTTTTATTGAGTGTCTGGTGTCTTTTATCTCTCTCTATTTCATCTTCTATCATCTCTCCAGACTCTGTCAGGCTGGTGAATGGGACTAGTCTGTGCTCAGGCAGACTGGAGGTGAAGACTAACCAGTCTAACCACTCTAACCAGTGGTGGTCCTCAGTGTGTGAAGCTGACTTTGACCAGCAGGATGCAGAGGTGGTCTGTAGGCAGCTTGGCTGTGGGGCTCCTTCAGTCCTCCAGGGGGCGCTCTATGGAGACGTGGAGGCTTCAATGTGGACCAAAGAGTTCCAGTGTGGAGGAACTGAGTCTGCTCTCCTGGACTGTAGAAGCTCAGGCTCAGATAGAAACACCTGCTCACCTGGCAGAGCTGTTGGACTCACCTGCTCAGGTAGAAGAGGAGCTGCAGCTCTGATCTGGTTCATTTCTGTTCTAATGAAACTCACTTTATTCTTTTACTGACGACTCTCTTGTTTCTGTTCAGAGCCTGTCAGGTTGGTGGGAGGAGACAGTCGCTGTGCAGGAACACTGGAGGTGAAACATCAGGGAGACTGGAGACCAGTGAGTGACGATTACTCTGACTCGACCCTGAAGGAAGCAGCTGCTGTCTGCAGAGAGTTGGACTGTGGCTCTGCTGTTTCTGTAGAACAGAGAAAGGAGTCCTCACGGAGATCTATGTGGTGGATCAGGTCTGACTGTGTTCAGTCTGGATCTGCTCTGAGGGAGTGTGCAACATCAACTTCCTCTTCCTACATCCTGGATCTCACCTGCTCAGGTAAGCCCATCAGTGACATCATCTATGACATCATCTATGACAGTAATGTTTCCAGTATGTTCCTTCCTCCGTCACAGTGACAGTCGGTGGTTTCCATTGGACTGAACTGTAAAGTTATCCAGGACAATGACATCCTAAAGTGTAGAGAAGTGTATGGAGAGCTGTTTTAACATTTAATAGCTCAGCTTGACTATCAAGAATTAACATTAGAGATATCTACAACTACATTCTGACTAGTCGTAATCACATTGTGACTAGTCAGAGTTCTTATTCCAGATATCTATAACCTCATTATGACTAGTCAGAATTAGATTGTAGATATCTGAAACTGGAGTTACGACTAGTCATAATTCAGTTGTGGATATCCGTAATGAGAAACCCCATACACATGAATGGTAAAAGTAGTTTGAATAGTCCTAGTCTAAATGTAATTACAGCTGAGGAGGCGAGGAAGAGACGCGAGGAGAGAGGAGTTGAGGCAACAGGCTTTTAACAGAATGAGACCTCCTCTCCTCAGAGCCGTCATTTTAAAGCCACATCAATTAAATATGACGTTTGTCCTCTTTGATACGTCACAGGTGTCTCTGTTCACATTTCTATTTCATCAACATGTGTGTTATTTTAACTCAATTCTATATTCACCCAGCAGCAGCTCATTTCTATGAATGTTCCCTTTAAACCAGAAGGCTGGATTTATTCTATTACATCAGGGCTGTGTATTGGCAAGAATCTGTCCATACGATCCGTATCATGATACAGGGGTTACCATTCAGTATATCAACATGTACTGTCTTTGTTTCATTTCATTTCAGGAAAACTGTCATAGTATAAAGAATGAACATGTATCACAGTCCCTGTAAATTAGCCCAATATGTAGCTCATAATCTATCTAAAACTACTTTATTATTTACTAATGTTATTCTAAAATATCCTCTAAAGGTTCAAATAGGGCCCTGAGGCTTGAGAAGAGGCTGTGTGCTGCTCTTCATCAGAGGTGGAGAACCTAAACTAATAGAAGAAGCTTCTGATCACCATGGTGACTGATTGTCTCCACAGATGTAACCTGGTAGCTGATGTCTTGATTCAGGGAGGTTTTGAAGACAATTAAAACCAGTTGTAAATGTAATTCCTATGTGTTGGTCCTGTCCCTCGCTAACTACAGATAGTGAATCTGTATATAATACACTCTTTCAGGTGGCTCTACCTCTTCAGCCTTCACCTGACGCTTCTTTATTCACCGTTTTGAAATGCCGCTCCAACTTGAGCTTCTTTGGTAAAGCCATGCTCACACTGCAGATAAGACAGACAGAGTTAGAATATGAGGAAACTAAAAGAGAATCCTTCTCCCAGTCTGAATCAAAATGATATGGTTCTGATCTTTAGATATTTGTGTCTTGAGCTAACTTAGCTAATCGATGGCATGGACCGCTCTGAACTCCTCCAGTTAGTCACTGTCAATGAGCAGTGAAAAGATGTGTCCTGATGATGAACTCATGTTGGAACTGTTCTGAGTCCAGTTGGAATCACTGAGTTGTTGTTTCATGACATCTTTTTATTGAGTGTCTGGTGTCTTTTATCTCTCTCTATTTCATCTTCTATCATCTCTCCAGACTCTGTCAGGCTGGTGAATGGGACTAGTCTGTGCTCAGGCAGACTGGAGGTGAAGACTAACCAGTCTAACCACTCTAACCAGTGGTGGTCCTCAGTGTGTGAAGCTGACTTTGACCAGCAGGATGCAGAGGTGGTCTGTAGGGAGCTTGTCTGTGGGGCTCCTTCAGTCCTCCAGGGGGCGCTCTATGGAGACGTGGAGGCTTCAATGTGGACCAAAGAGTTCCAGTGTGGAGGAACTGAGTCTGCTCTCCTGGACTGTAGAAGCTCAGGCTCAGATAGAAACACCTGCTCACCTGGCAAAGCTGTTGGACTCACCTGCTCAGGTAGAAGAGGAGCTGCAGCTCTGATCTGGTTCATTTCTGTTCTAATGAAACTCACTTTATTCTTTTACTGATGACTCTCTTGTTTCTGTTCAGAGCCTGTCAGGTTGGTGGGAGGAGACAGTCGCTGTGCAGGAACACTGGAGGTGAATCAGGGAGACTGGAGACCAGTGAGGGGCTATTACTCTGACTGGACCCTGAAGGCAGCAGCTGCTGCCTGCAGAGAGTTGGACTGTGGCTCTGCTGTTTCTGTAGAACAGAGAAAGGAGTCCTCATACAGATCTGTGTGGAGGATCATGTCTGACTGTGTTCAGTCTGGATCTGCTCTGAGGGAGTGTGCAACACCAAGTTCCTATAACACCATCATGAATCTCACCTGCTCAGGTAAGCCCATCAGTGACATCATCTATGACATCATCTATGACAGTAATGTTTCCAGTATGTTCCTTCCTCCGTCACAGTGACAGTCGGTGGTTTCCATTGGACTGAACTGTAAAGTTATCCAGGACAATGACATCCTAAAGTGTAGAGAAGTGTATGGAGAGCTGTTTTAACATTTAATAGCTCAGCTTGACTATCCAGAATTAACATTAGAGATATCTACAACTACATTCTGACTAGTCGTAATCACATTGTGACTAGTCAGAGTTCTTATTCCAGATATCTATAACCTCATTGTGACTAGTCAGAATTAAATTGTAGATATCTGAAACTGGAATTACGACTAGTCATAATTCAGTTGTGGATATCCGTAATGAGAAACCCCATACACATGAATGGCAAAAGTAGTTTGAATAATACTAGTCTAAATGTAATTACAGATGTATAGAATTAGAGTTATGACTAGTCTAAATGTAATTACAGATGTATATAATTAGAGTTATGACTAGTCTAAATGTAATTACAGATGTATATAATTAGAGTTATGACTAGTCTAAATGTAATTACAGATGTATATAATCAGAGTTATGACTAGTCTAAATGTAATTACAGATGTATATAATCAGAGTTATGACTAGTCTAAATGTAATTACAGATGTATATAATTAGAGTTATGACTAGTCTAAATGTAATTACAGACGTATATAATTAGAGTTATGACTAGTCTAAACAGCGTTGCAGATATCTCTGATGAATCTCTTGTCTATCTATTAAATGTTGAAACAGTTTGCCATAGAAGTGGGCTTGTTTCTGAAAGCTTCAAACTCTCCACAGCCTGCTGAGCTTCACCTGACAGGACACACCTGTCTGTCTGGAGGCCTTTCCCATTTCACAGTTTCTACATCCTCCATTCCTTTCCTCGCCTCCTCTCCTCGCCTCCTCTCCTCGCGTCTTAGTCCCGCCCACCAGAGATGTGAGCTGAGGAGGCGAGGAAGAGACGCGAGGAGAGAGGAGTTGAGGCAACAGGCTTTTAACAAAATGAGACCTCCTCTCCTCAGAGCCGTCATTTTAAAGCCACATCAATTAAATATGACGTTTGTCCTCTTTGATACGTCACAGGTGTCTCTGTTCACATTTCTATTTCATCAACATGTGTGTTATTTTAACTCAATTCTATATTCACCCAGCAGCAGCTCATTTCTATGAATGTTCCCTTTAAACCAGAAGGCTGGATTTATTCTATTACATCAGGGCTGTGTATTGGCAGGAATCTGTCCATACGATCCGTATCATGATACAGGGGTTACCATTCAGTATATCAACATGTACTGTCTTTGTTTCATTTCATTTTAGGAAAACTGTCATAGTATAAAGAATGAACATGTATCACAGTCCCTGTAAATTAGCCCAATATGTAGCTCATAATCTATCTAAAACTACTTTATTATTTACTAATGTTATTCTAAAATATCCTCTAAAGGTTCAAATAGGGCCCTGAGGCTTGAGAAGAGGCTGTGTGCTGCTCTTCATCAGAGGTGGAGAACCTAAACTAATAGAAGAAGCTTCTGATCACCATGGTGACTGATTGTCTCCACAGATGTAACCTGGTAGCTGATGTCTTGATTCAGGGAGGTTTTGAAGACAATTAAAACCAGTTGTAAATGTAATTCCTATGTGTTGGTCCTGTCCCTCGCTAACTACAGATAGTGAATCTGTATATAATACACTCTTTCAGGTGGCTCTACCTCTGACGCTTCTTTATTCACCGTTTTGAAATGCCGCTCCAACTTGAGCTTCTTTGGTAAAGCCATGCTCACACTGCAGATAAGACAGACAGAGTTAGAATATGAGGAAACTAAAAGAGAATCCTTCTCCCAGTCTGAATCAAAATGATATGGTTCTGATCTTTAGATATTTGTGTCTTGAGCTAACTTAGCTAATCGATGGCATGGACCGCTCTGAACTCCTCCAGTTAGTCACTGTCAATGAGCAGTGAAAAGATGTGTCCTGATGATGAACTCATGTTGGAACTGTTCTGAGTCCAGTTGGAATCACTGAGTTGTTGTTTCATGACATCTTTTTATTGAGTGTCTGGTGTCTTTTATCTCTCTCTATTTCATCTTCTATCATCTCTCCAGACTCTGTCAGGCTGGTGAATGGGACTAGTCTGTGCTCAGGCAGACTGGAGGTGAAGACTAACCAGTCTAACCACTCTAACCAGTGGTGGTCCTCAGTGTGTGAAGCTGACTTTGACCAGCAGGATGCAGAGGTGGTCTGTAGGCAGCTTGGCTGTGGGGCTCCTTCAGTCCTCCAGGGGGCGCTCTATGGAGACGTGGAGGCTTCAATGTGGACCAAAGAGTTCCAGTGTGGAGGAACTGAGTCTGCTCTCCTGGACTGTAGAAGCTCAGGCTCAGATAGAAACACCTGCTCACCTGGCAAAGCTGTTGGACTCACCTGCTCAGGTAGAAGAGGAGCTGCAGCTCTGATCTGGTTCATTTCTGTTCTAATGAAACTCACTTTATTCTTTTACTGACGACTCTCTTGTTTCTGTTCAGAACCTGATGATGTCAGGTTGGTGGGAGGAGACAGTCGCTGTGCAGGAACACTGGAGGTGAAACATCAGGGAGACTGGAGACCAGTGGAGGGCTATGACTGGAGACCAGTGGAGGGCTATGGCTGGACCCTGAAGGAAGCAGCTGCTGCCTGCAGAGACTTGGACTGTGGCTCTGCTGTTTCTGTAGAACAGAGAAAGGAGTCCTCAGAGAGATCTGTGTGGAGGATCAGCTCTGACTGTGTTCAGTCTGGATCTGCTCTGAGGGAGTGTGCAACACCAAGTTCCTATAACACCATCATGAATCTCACCTGCTCAGGTAAGCCCATCAGTGACATCATCTATGACATCATCTATGACAGTAATGTTTCCAGTATGTTCCTTCCTCCGTCACAGTGACAGTCGGTGGTTTCTATTGGACTGAACTGTAAAGTTATCCAGGACAATGACATCCTAAAGTGTAGAGAAGTGTATGGAGAGCTGTTTTAACATTTAATAGCTCAGCTTGACTATCCAGAATTAACATTAGAGATATCTACAACTACATTCTGACTAGTCGTAATCACATTGTGACTAGTCAGAGTTCTTATTGCAGATATCTATAACCTCATTGTGACTAGTCAAAATTAAATTGTAGATATCTGAAACTGGAATTACGACTAGTCAGAATTCAGTTGTGGATATCCGTAATGAGGAACCCCATACACATGAATGGCAAATGTAGTTTGAATAATACTAGTCTAAATGTAATTACAGATGTATATAATTAGAGTTATGACTAGTCTAAATGTAATTACAGATATCTAGAATTACAGTTATGACTAGTCTAAATGTAATTACAGATGTATAGAATTAGAGTTGTGACTAGTCTAAATGTAATTACAGATATATATAATTAGAGTTATGACTAGTCTAAATGTAATTACAGATATCTAGAATTAGAGTTATGACTAGTCTAAATGTAATTACAGATGTATATAATTAGAGTTATGACTAGTCTAAATGTAATTACAGATATCTAGAATTACAGTTATGACTAGTCTAAATGTAATTACAGATGTATAGAATTAGAGTTGTGACTAGTCTAAATGTAATTACAGATGTATATAATTAGAGTTATGACTAGTCTAAATGTAATTACAGATGTATAGAATTAGAGTTGTGACTAGTCTAAATGTAATTACAGATGTATATAATTAGAGTTATGACTAGTCTAAATGTAATTACAGATGTATATAATTAGAGTTATGACTAGTCTAAATGTAATTACAGACGTATAGAATTAGAGTTATGACTAGTCTAAATGTAATTACAGATGTATATAATTAGAGTTATGACTAGTCTAAATGTAATTACAGATGTATATAATTAGAGTTATGACTAGTCTAAATGTAATTACAGATGTATAGAATTAGAGTTATGACTAGTCTAAATGTAATTACAGATGTATAGAATTAGAGTTATGACTAGTCTAAATGTAATTACAGATATATATAATCAGAGTTATGACTAGTCTAAACAGCGTTGCAGATATCTCTGATGAATCTCTTGTCCAGCTATTAAATGTTGAAACAGTTTGCCATAGAAGTGGGCTTGTTTCTGAAAGCTTCAAACTCTCCACAGCCTGCTGAGCTTCACCTGACAGGACACACCTGTCTGTCTGGAGGCCTTTCCCATTTCACAGTTTCTACATCCTCCATTCCTTTCCTCGCCTCCTCTCCTCGCCTCCTCTCCTCGCGTCTTAGTCCCGCCCACCAGAGATGTGAGCTGAGGAGGCGAGGAAGAGACGCGAGGAGAGAGGAGTTGAGGCAACAGGCTTTTAACAGAATGAGACCTCCTCTCCTCAGAGCCGTCATTTTAAAGCCACATCAATTAAATATGACGTTTGTCCTCTTTGATACGTCACAGGTGTCTCTGTTCACATTTCTATTTCATCAACATGTGTGTTATTTTAACTCAATTCTATATTCACCCAGCAGCAGCTCATTTCTATGAATGTTCCCTTTAAACCAGAAGGCTGGATTTATTCTATTACATCAGGGCTGTGTATTGGCAGGAATCTGTCCATACGATCCGTATCATGATACAGGGGTTACCATTCAGTATATCAACATGTACTGTCTTTGTTTCATTTCATTTTAGGAAAACTGTCATAGTATAAAGAATGAACATGTATCACAGTCCCTGTAAATTAGCCCAATATGTAGCTCATAATCTATCTAAAACTACTTTATTATTTACTAATGTTATTCTAAAATATCCTCTAAAGGTTCAAATAGGGCCCTGAGGCTTGAGAAGAGGCTGTGTGCTGCTCTTCATCGGAGGTGGAGAACCTAAACTAATAGAAGAAGCTTCTGATCACCATGGTGACTGATTGTCTCCACAGATGTAACCTGGTAGCTGATGTCTTGATTCAGGGAGGTTTTGAAGACAATTAAAACCAGTTGTAAATGTAATTCCTATGTGTTGGTCCTGTCCCTCGCTAACTACAGATAGTGAATCTGTATATAATACACTCTTTCAGGTGGCTCTACCTCTTCAGCCTTCACCTGACGCTTCTTTATTCACCGTTTTGAAATGCCGCTCCAACTTGAGCTTCTTTGGTAAAGCCATGCTCACACTGCAGATAAGACAGACAGAGTTAGAATATGAGGAAACTAAAAGAGAATCCTTCTCCCAGTCTGAATCAAAATGATATGGTTCTGATCTTTAGATATTTGTGTCTTGAGCTAACTTAGCTAATCGATGGCATGGACCGCTCTGAACTCCTCCAGTTAGTCACTGTCAATGAGCAGTGAAAAGATGTGTCCTGATGATGAACTCATGTTGGAACTGTTCTGAGTCCAGTTGGAATCACTGAGTTGTTGTTTCATGACATCTTTTTATTGAGTGTCTGGTGTCTTTTATCTCTCTCTATTTCATCTTCTATCATCTCTCCAGACTCTGTCAGGCTGGTGAATGGGACTAGTCTGTGCTCAGGCAGACTGGAGGTGAAGACTAACCAGTCTAACCACTCTAACCAGTGGTGGTCCTCAGTGTGTGAAGCTGACTTTGACCAGCAGGATGCAGAGGTGGTCTGTAGGCAGCTTGGCTGTGGGGCTCCTTCAGTCCTCCAGGGGGCGCTCTATGGAGACGTGGAGGCTTCAATGTGGACCAAAGAGTTCCAGTGTGGAGGAACTGAGTCTGCTCTCCTGGACTGTAGAAGCTCAGGCTCAGATAGAAACACCTGCTCACCTGGCAGAGCTGTTGGACTCACCTGCTCAGGTAGAAGAGGAGCTGCAGCTCTGATCTGGTTCATTTCTGTTCTAATGAAACTCACTTTATTCTTTTACTGACGACTCTCTTGTTTCTGTTCAGAACCTGATGATGTCAGGTTGGTGGGAGGAGACAGTCGCTGTGCAGGAACACTGGAGGTGAAACATCAGGGAGACTGGAGACCAGTGAGGGGCTATTACTCTGACTGGACCCTGAAGGAAGCAGCTGCTGCCTGCAGAGACTTGGACTGTGGCTCTGCTGTTTCTGTAGAACAGAGAAAGGAGTCCTCATTCAGATCTGTGTGGAGGATCATGTCTGACTGTGTTGAGTCTGGATCTGCTCTGAGGGAGTGTGCAATATCAGGTTCCTATAACTCCATCATGAATCTCACCTGCTCAGGTAAACCCGTCAGTGACATCATCTATGACATCATCTATGACAGTAATGTTTCCAGTATGTTCCTTCCTCCGTCACAGTGACAGTCGGTGGTTTCCATTGGACTGAACTGTAAAGTTATCCAGGACAATGACATCCTAAAGTGTAGAGAAGTGTATGGAGAGCTGTTTTAACATTTAATAGCTCAGCTTGACTATCAAGAATTAACATTAGAGATATCTACAACTACAATCTGACTAGTCGTAATCACATTGTGACTAGTCAGAGTTCTTATTCCAGTTATCTATAACCTCCAAATGAGTTCAAATGATAGTTAGAGATATCTATAACTACATTCTGACTAGTCGTAATCACATTGTGACTAGTCAGAGTTCTTATTCCAGATATCTATAACCTCATTACGACTAGTCATAATTCAGTTGTGGATATCCGTAATGAGGAACCCCATACGCCGAGAAGACTTACGCAAAATATACACAGATGTATCGTCCCTCATCGCTCCTTCGGCGAGCCTCCTCGCTCCTCCTGATGCATTTTAGGGATTTCCTTCAAGATGGAGCGCTGAGATCGATTTCTGGATCACAAGCCGGAGCATCGAGGAGACGAGGAGACGAGGGGACGAGGAGACGAGGAGACACAAGATCAGGTCCATGTAGTTGAACAGAGGGTCAACAAAACAGAAAAACGTTTAAAGGGAAACGGCGGTGCATTGAACACTCTGTTGTGCTACGCTAATGCACTGCCTTTATAATACGGCGGGGTTCGTGCACGTCGCGGCTGATTGGGTAACACCTCTGACACACCCACCAAATGAGAGGAAACGCACCTCAAAGCCTGTTGTGCATCATTTCCAGGAAACACGCCGTTCAACCCGGAAACCGTAGCAAACCAGTGCACGCTGTTTTCAGACTGAACGTGCTCCGGCTCTCAGCCAATCATCTCTCTGTGTTTACAGACCTGCTGCTTCAGCCCAACATCTCTGGGTCCTCCTCCGTGGACCGGGTCTCCGAGGCCCAGCAGCAGGGGTTTCACGTGCTCAGGGACTCCACCTTCACCATCAGCTGCTCCGTCCAGCCACAGTACCCAGGAGGCTCCTTCCATCTCACCTTCACCTCCTCCACCTCAGCACTCAACTACACCCAGCCAGCTGCCAATCACTCCGCCCACTTCCTGTTTCCTGCTGCAGAGCCCGCCCACCAAGGAAGCTACAGATGTGTTTATCACGTCTATGTTTTTTCTCACGACTTCTTCTCTGAGAGCCGTCTGATCTCTCTCACCGTCGCAGGTAAGCTGACTGTTTACATGCAGGTTTGGAAAATGTGGAAATGATCAGCTGACAACAGAGAAGCTTTCATTCTCTAATCAAGGATTGGGCTTATTTTAATAATTAAGGACTTTGCTTATTTCATAAGAACTTTACTTAATTTTGTAATTAAGGAATTTTCTTACTACATAAACATTTTACAAATGTTTGTACTTCATGAATTTACGTAATTTTGTTATTAAGAGTTTTGTTTATTTATAATTAAAGATTTTACTTAATTTTGTAATTAAGGACTTTTTTTTATTTCATAATAATTTTCCTAATCTTTGTATTTAAGAAGTTTGATGAATTTTGTCGGAGCCTTCAGAGATCATAGAGATTAAAACATGAATAAAAGTTAGAGGTTTATTCTACGTGGAGATGACGTCACTTTAGGACGTCTGCTCACAACCGATTAAAGACAGGGATGTAGTACTAGTAGTACTTCATTTAAGTAGTACTAGTAGTACTTCATCTAAGTAGTACTAGTAGTACTTCATTTAAGTAGTACTAGTAGTACTTCATTTAAGTAGTACTAGTAGTACTTCATCTAAGTAGTACTAGTAGTACTTCATTTAAGTAGTACTAGTAGTACTTCATTTAAGTAGTACTAGTAGTACTTCATCAAAGTGCTTTAAGGGTTATGACATGTTCAGTCATAATAAGTCTGTGCATGTTGTTGTTTGTGGAATGACACTGTGACTACTGTCATTGTGTTCCACATGTCATATAGTAACCACACTTGTACAAAGTGGATGAATGTCAACAGCAAACAGTCTGCTGGAGGACGGAGCATGTTTGGTTGTAAACATATCAAAGTCTCTCTAAAGTCACGTCAGTTGTATTTCTACAGATTAATCTTAGAGGACTTTCTAATCTGTCCAACAAAGAACAGTCTCCGTCCTCAGAGCCTGGATTCACATAAAGAGGATTGAAGAAGTGCTTTTAGATTTCAGGTCACTACAGTTTGTGTTTAATGGGAGCTGTTGGACTCATGATGTCATGTGATGTGATGTGATGACTGTCCATGTGTTTGATCAGATCTAAGGCCTTTCATCATCAGAGCCATCGTCCTGCCGCTGATTCTGCTGTTGGCGAACATTGGCCTTTACTTCTACTATAAGGTACTGACACACGTCTGTTGTTCAGACCGCTGACTGACATGAAGCACTCAGTCTGTGCTTATTGAAGTGAAGAGAGAGGAGTGATGCAGGAAGTCACATCTGTGTGCTGTCATGTGTCTCCAGGGCAAGAGGGGGCAGAGGCCGAGCAGACGGGAGAAGGCTGAGCCGGATTATTATAACCTGGGTGTTCCTGCAGCTGAAGAGGAAGGAGCTCAGGGAGCAGAGTAGCACCTCCAAGGAGCTCATCTCACATCCAGATGGATTTATAACACACAACCCAGCAGCAGCTCATTTTAGACGCATGTTCCCTTTAAACAAGAAGGCTGCTTCTATTCTATTACATCATATACTATATTTGTTTCACTCTCAACATGAAAACCAACAATGTGTTAGTCTCTTCTCTGTAGATCTGGAGCACATCCAGGGTTGGTGAAGCACATCTGCTGCCACGTTGACAATCTGTTGGTGTTTGTGATTCAACAATATCTATAATGAATGAATCAAAGTCATGTAGCCAGCAAACACAGTAGAGGATTAAAAACCAGAGGCTGTTTTCACACCAGTTTCATCTGGTTAGTGACACATGAACTTTATGAGCTCACTTTAGCGCTCCCTTGTGGTTCACATGGCTCATTTATTGTTGTGAGCAGGATCACATTTAGCTAAAGAAATAACCATAATAATACAAATGGGAGCAAAAATAAAACAGTATTAACAGCTTATTGTGTGATGAAGGAATTTTAGTATTTCATTAGAATTTTGCTTAATTTTGTACATAAGAAAGATTTATAATTGAGGTTTTTACTTTTACTACCTTTTACTAAATTTTCATAATTAAATCATTTACTTATTTTTTAAGAATTTTACTAAATTTTGTAATTAAGGATTTTGCAAATTTTCATAATTAAGTAATTTACTTATTTTTTAAGAATTTCTTAATTATGTAATTAAGCAATTTTCTTATCACATAAGAATTTTACTTAATTTTATTACAGTAGAATTTCGCTAATTTTTGTATATAAGGAGTTTACGTAATTTTACACTTAAAGAATGTGCTTCATTTCTATGAATTTTACTTACTTTTGTATTCAAGGAATTTTAAAGAATTTTTTACTTTTGGAATTTTCTTAATGTTGTACAAATTTACACAAATTTATAATTGAGGATTTTACTTTTACTACTTTTTTTCTAATGAAGGATTTTGCTAATTTCATAAGAATTTCACTTAATGTCGTAATAAAGGATTTTGCAAGTCATTCATGGTTAAGTACATATTTTTTTAAGAATTTTACTTAATTTTGTGATTAAGGAATTTTTCATTTCATAAGAATTGTACTTAATTTTATTTCAGTAGAATTTGATTAATTTTGTAGTTAAGGAACTTTCTTTTTATAATTGAGGAATTTTCTTTATTCATGTTTATTGTACATAAGGAGTTTACTTAATTTTGCACTTAAAGAATTTACTTAATTTCTATGGATTTTATTTACTTTTGTATTCAATGAATTTACTTAATTTTGTACTTTGTGAATTTACTTATTTCATAAAAGTTTTCTTAATGTGTCCTTGTTGCAGGTCATATCCCTCTAAAGGCCAAATGTCATTCATTGTTTAACATTCTCTTAATTTGAGAGCACAGTTTATTAATACATATGCATGAATTAGATTTCTTTCCTCCACATGCCAGGTTACATAGATTTTAGTCCGTTTAAAGTGCTTTTATTTTGTTAAATAAATTAGATTACCAGCTTTTAAAAGTTGAAAAACTCTGCAAGTAGATTTTCATAGAAATAAAGTGGAAGGAAGTAGATGTAAAAACTGATGGATGATGTAGTTAAAAGGGTTAAAATGACCTTTATGGGTCTCTGGTCCCGTTTCATCATCTTTTAAGAAAAGATATAAAACATATCTGTCTCTGTGTAAATGAAACCTGCGATGCCATTTGGATGTTAAATGATGATTCTGTATTTATTACCTGTTTTCTTTGTGTCTCTCAATAAAAGAATAGTTATTTTTACAGCTTGTCCAGTGACGTCTGTTCAAACTCAACCTGTTTATTAGACGTGGACGCGGCGTTGCCTGCTGTCCAAACTGCAGATTACAAGACAAACAAACTGAGACCTGAGAGAAGAAACGGACGCAGTCAGAAGACAAAACCGTGTCTGTCTTTATTATCTATCTAATATACAGTATATATATATATATACAACACTGGTTGTGTATATATATACTGTATATATATATATATATACACACAACCAGTCGTTATTATATTAAAGGGTTTATGATCTACAAGGAGTCACGTTAAGTTACTGTTTTTTTTCTTTTTCCAAAGATTTTCTTATTATTTATTATAAAAATATAAGATACATTATATATATATACTGTATATACATAGACGCCACATTGACTCCTGCATCGTACGTCATCGTGGGCGTCATATTGGACCTGGTCAGACTGGCCTGTAACTCTGTACTAGTGAACGGGGGAGCTGCTGTTTCTCTGGATGAAAAGCACTATAACGTCTACATTCCTCAACCGGTTTCAACCAGTCGTTATATAAGATACATTCAAAGTATTATATATATATATATATATATATATAGTATGTCTATTGATCTTTAAATCAGAGAACAAAGTGATCACACACACACCAACATCAAGTTTTTATTCTCAGCTTCAGACGCACTGAAACACTAAAATATCCTCCTGCACCATGTCGTATCTCAGCATCATTTCACAGCTAGAAGTTTTAGGGACGATCCAACAGGAACCGACAGCTCTGAAGAGACTTTTGGACAAAACGAGACATTTAAAAGACGTCACCTTAGACTGTGACAGACTGTGCTGTACATGTTTCCCTGTTTCCTGATGTTTCCCTTCCTCACTGATTGATTCCATGAATAACAGAACACACAGACAGGGTCGGCGCCAGAGTGTTAGGGGCGGACGGGCAATCAGCTTTGACAGGGGGGGGGGGGGGGGGCATTTTCTTTCACCTCATATAGTGTATCTTTAACATTATCATGTTTCATGAAAGAAATAAACTGACAGAGAGGTGTATACATACTGCCACTTATGCGCACAGGTGCGCACGCACACTTACACATGCTGTTATGTCCACAAAAACAGGTTATAAACTAACACCGTGTCCTAATTGGATGCGAGCGTCCGACTATCGCGCTGCATCGCGCATCTGACGCTCTCTGTCCACTGAATACATTAAATCTGCACTTCTGTTACATCATGTAAACAAACCAGGAACATATCAGCTGTGAGCTCCAGATCAGACTGGAGCTGAAGACGTAACCACCTCAAAGATGAGTTAGTAGTAGGCTACTTGTTATCTTCCTACGTTCATACTTTTTTTTATTTATCAGAAAACACACGTTTTATTTGTGATATTTACTGGAAATAACATACAATATAGCCAAGAGCAGGTTGTTATGATCTTCTCCAACCAACTAACACCTTATGGTTTCTGTTTTGAAATGAGGAGGTACTGGAGGCTACAGATAACTCCTCAGTAGTGAAATGAGGAGGTACTGGAGAATACAGATAACTCCGGCACGCCCTGCGTCTTGCTCATGCCAGGGTCAAAATGTGCACACACGTAGGTGCCGAGATAAACAGGCAGTTAAACAACACATTAATCTAACAGTCTGACTGATTTCTTCATAACTATAATTTAAGTTAATAAAGACTAAATGTGGATGTTTCACTCACCAGTTGTTGTCCCTGCTCAGCCTGCTGTATAACATTAGTCCATTGTTTTATTCCACGATACTGAACAGAATAATCCAAACAGGTAGAAAAAGTAAGATGTGAGAGGAGCATTGGATGCTTTTTACTCTCTTGGTCCTAATTGTGCTTTAATGCACCAGGTCTGTAGGTCTACTTTCTCTCATTTTTTTTCCATTGAGCTAGATTAAAAAAACAAAAAAAAACACGCAAACGGAGCGGATCAAAACGAGGCTTCTTACTGGAATATTGTAGTGATGGTTCATATTCCCCAGAGTTTCCATAGTTGTCTCTTTGTGCTGTGTGTTCGTGTTTTATTTGAACCATTAGTGAGGTGGTTGTTATATTTTTTGACAGGTAGATCGTAATAAAGTTTCACTAGTGAACTTTATTACATATAACTGCGAGCGTCAATGCCTGTGCTGAAAGTGTCAGTAATCAAGTTAATATTTTCATTTACATCCAGGACAACTGACCTGGTTTTCTCGGCTCATTTTATCTAAACTAATCAGCTGTTCCTCTCAATATGAGTGACAGGAAAAAAATAGGAACCGTGTATCCGATAGAAGTTCAGACAAAACGTCACGCCGCGCTGTGCAGCGCGGTGTTGCTGTGCCGCGCGGTGTTGCTGTGCCGCGCGGTGTTGCTGTGCAGTGCGGTGTTGCTGTGCCGCGCCGTGTTGCTGTGCCGCGCCCTGTTGCTGTGCCGCGCCGTGTTGCTGTGCAGCGCCGTGTTGCTGTGCAGCGCTGTGTTGCTCGCGGCCAGTTAGGACACTCCAATAGAAAACAATGTAATCAAGCCCAAGTACATGTCCTAGTTGTTTCCTAAATGCAAAACTATCACTGTTTTGTGCTTTATTTTTTATTGCAGTGTGTTACGTCCACAAAGTGGAACAATAACTAAACAACAACCCAATTAAAACAGAGTCAACGTGAAGTTTTAAACTGTAACAGTTTATTTCAGTTCAACGGAAGGTTCACAAATGTGGGGGAGGTAGGGACAATATAGTTTTGCCAAATAATCAAAATTAAGAAACCAAAACTAGGCCTAACTAAATCTGTCTTCTTTAACACAACAAACAAAAAGGCTGACTAACTTCTCTACTAACAGCAGTTTTACAAAACATACATGAGATGGCAACAACCACTAAACCTAGTGTTTCTAGACATGATAAGACCTACGTGCAAGTGTACAGGGTACCCCAGACTTACCTATGCCCTCTACCTCCTTACCACAAACCTTATCTGTCCTTTCCCACTAGAAACAAGAGACTTCAACATACAAATACCTCATTACAAATGAGTTAGAGAGAGAGCGAGAGAGCCCAGAGTGTGCCTCTTTTATGGGCAGCCCACGACAGCGATTGGCTGGATGGAATTAGTGTGAGCTAATTGCAGCTGGCAAACTCTGCACAGGTGGACTCCAATCACCTCCATTAACTCTTTATCCTGGAAGCACCTGCAAGACAAGGAGGAGGGGCAGAACAACACAGGAGAAAACTCTGCAGGCCTGTCTGGCCCTGCAGGCACGTAACACCTCCACCCATAAGATTCCAACTATGGCTGGAATTATATACACACAATGCTATACTACAAACCTGTTAACTACGTGATAGTGCATCAGCTACCACATTTTCAGACCCTTTTTTATGTATTATTTCTAGGTTGAACCCCTGAACCATCAGCGACCAACGCATTAAACGCTGGTTGTGATTGTACATCCTTGAGAGGAACACCAAAGGATTATGATCTGTGTAGACTCTAATGGGTTCAACACTGGATGCAAGATAGACCTCAAAATGTTGCAAAGCCAACAACAAAGCGAGGGCCTCCTTCTCAATAGTGGAATAATTAAGCTGATGCTTATTGAATTTGCGAGAAAAATAACTCACGGGATGGTCAACACCCTGGGTGTCCTCCTGCAGAAGCACCGCTCCAGCCCCGACACCACTGGCATCAACCTCTACCTTGAAAGGCAAGGAAAAATTTGGGGCAGACAAAACTGGACCACAACACAATAGAGCTTTCAGACTCTCGAAGGACTTTTGGCACTCATCCGTCCAAACAAAGGGCTTGGATGGACTGGTCAAAGTAGTCAGTGGGGCCGCCACAGTGGAAAAGTTCATACAATACCGACGAAAGAACCCGGCCATCCCCAGATAACGCCGTAATTCCCTCCTGGTGGTGGGTACAGGGAATGCAGCAATGGCAGCTACCTTTGCATCTGCAGGACGCACCCTTCCTTGACCGACCTGCTGACCAAGATAAAGAACAGTGCCTTTGCCAAAATCACATTTTGCAAGGTTAAGGGTCAAAGATGCCGCTGAAAGTCGGCAAAAAACTTCCCTTAATGTGGCCTTGTGGCTCTCCCAATCATCGGTGTAAACAACAATGTCATCTAAATAGGCTCTGCAGTTTGAGACACCTCCAAGTACTTTGTTGACCAGTCTCTGGAAGGTAGCAGGAGCATTACACATGCCGAAGGGCATCACCGTGTACTGAAGGAAATGATCAGGGGTCACAAAAGCAGAAATCTCTGAAGCACGTGGGGTTAAAGGGACTTGCCAATACCCTTTTAACATGTCAAGCTTTGTGACAAATTTTGCCGGACCAATCTCATCAATACAGTCATCCATAAGTGGCAAAGGATATGCATCAGCAACAGTCACAGCATTCACTTTGCGAAAATCACTACAAAATCTAGGACTCCCATCAGACTTCATGTCTAAGAGACAAGGGGAGCTCCATGGACTACAACTTGGCACTGCAAATCCATTCTTAAGAAGATAGTCAACCTCCTTTTTCATCACCTCCCTTTTTGCTGGACTTGCCCGATAAGCATTTCGCTTTATCGGCCGAGGGCAGGTCAAGACAATGTCGTGACTGACGACAGAAGTCCGGGAGGGAACATCACCAAACAAACTTGGAAACTCACCTATTATCTGTTTAATATCTTTACGCTGGTTACTACGGAGATGAGATAAGTATTGGGGCAAATTAGACAATACCTCAGAGTTGCTCAACCTTGCCCCCTGTGGTGTGGCATTTCGCATCACCAACCCATCTTCATCACCAGCACTACTCACTCCTGCAAAAGAGACAACAGGTGAAACAATAGTCTTCACATCATGGACTGGAGATGACTCACTTTGATCATCTCGAGAATGATACAGTTTTATCATATTTACATGACACACTCGGGTCCGTCGCCTGCGGTCAGGTGTCTGGATAACGTAGTTTGTATCACTAAGCTTCTTCTCTACTACATAGGGACCTGAAAACTTGATAGAGAGGGCCGAACCAGACACAGGCAAGAGAAGCAAAACTTTGTCACCTGGCTGAAATGAATGGGCGACTGCCTTCTGGTCATAGTGCTGCTTCATCTTTACCTGAGAAGATTCTAGAGCCTCTTTAGCCAATGAGCAGGCGCGCTGCAGACGAACTTTAAGCATGGCAACATACTCAGGAACACTTTTTATCTTGACTGTTGGAGACACCAACTGTTCTTTGAGAACCTTTAATGGACCCCTAACTTCATGTCCAAACACTAACTGTGCAGGACTGAAGCCGAGTGACTCTTGCACTGCTTCACGGGCAGCAAACATCAAAAGAGGAATGCCATCATCCCAATCTTTCTGACTGTCATGGCAGTGTTTGCGCAGCATTGATTTCAGAGTCTGGTGGAATCTCTCTAGTGCCCCCTGGCTCTCTGGATGGTAAGCACTAGAGGTAACATGCTTAATTCCTAAGGCCTTCAGGGCCTGAGCAAAGACTCTGGACTTGAAATTGGTACCTTGGTCAGTTTGTATCTCACGAGGCAGACCAAATACCGTGAAAAACTTCACAAGAGCCTTGGTGACAACCGGAGCTGTGATTTTCCGTAGCGGAATGGCTTCTGGGAATCTGGTGGAAGAGCACATAATTGTGACCAAAAACTGATTACCGCTCTTAGTCTTTGGCAACGGTCCAACACAATCAACAATTACTTTCCCAAATGGCTCACCCAGCACTGGGATCGGGTTGAGAGGAGCAGGAGCAATCACCTGATTTGGTTTCCCTGAAACCTGACACACATGGCAGGTACGACAGTAACGAACAACATCAGACTTGAGTCCAGGCCAGAAGAAATGTCTAAGGACTCTATTATAAGTTTTTGTAACCCCCATATGTCCTGACCAATGGTGATCATGAGCTAAGGACAGTACCTGTGAACGATACACAGTGGGAACAACAACTTGGTAAATTGCATTACAGTCTACATCTACATCCTCTGAAACTTCACTTGTCCAGCGACGCATCAACAAGCCATCATTTAACAGATAAGCCATTTTCTTTTTCTTAGCTTCTTCCTGACTAAAGACAGCAGACAGACATTTGGAAAGAGTGGAATCACCTTTTTGTGCAGCAATGTATTCCGCACGACTTGCCGGGAGTTCAACAACCTCTCGAGTGGACTGAGACATGATGTCAGCGGGCTGATCAGTAAGCTGACTATCAGACTGTGTCACAGCAATATCAGGAACCTGGTCATTAACAAAGATAGTGTCAGACAAATCAAGATCATACTTCTTTGACTGGGCCCTGGTAACAGCACAAGCCGGAAAGACACTGGGGAGCAGTTGTCCCATTTGGTCAGACTCAGAAGTGGTAGGAGAGCTTTCAACCACCTCAGGAACTGGCACAACCTTACCACCAGCCAGATCATTGCTCAGAATAAAGTCAACACCCTTAATTGGTAACGCAGGAAGAACCGCAACTTTGAATAACCCACTAACCAGGGCATGGTGAACATGTACATTATGTAAAGGGGCCGGAATATAACTCATTCCAACACCCTGTACAATTGCACTTGAGTTACATGATGAGATAGACGACAATGGTAAGATACCTGCTCGAATTATCGACTGGGAACCTCCTGTGTCTCTCAAAATCGTTACCGACTGCTGGTCTTTTGGATCACCAGTAAGTGAAACAAAACCTTTTTGAATGAAAGGTTTGAAACAGGGATCAGGTTCAACATCCTCACTGTGAACTTTCTTGATTCCTGGCATGGACACAGTCTTCACCAGACCCACACCTTTCGGTTGTGTTGGCTTATACGGATTTTGTTGTTTACGCTTTAGAGTCAAACAATCAGCAACAAGATGACCTTTTTTCCGACAGTAAAAGCACTCACGCTCACTACGTGGAGGAGACCGTGGTCCCCAGGTTTTCTCCAGTGAGGGATCAGGTCTCACAGGACGCGACACAGTGACTTTATCTGGACGAGAGGAAGACACAAACACATTCTTGTGAGTAAGAACAAACTCATCTGATAGTACTGCTGCTTTACTCACTGAGGTCACCTTCTGTTCATTTAAGAACATTACCATTTTCTCTGAGAGAGCATCCTTAAAGTCCTCCAAAAGAATCAACTGACGGAGGGACTCAAAGTTATTCTTAACATCATTGGCTGCACACCACTTATCAAAAAGAACACCCTTCTCACGTTCAAACTCAACAAAGGTCTGTCCAGCCAGTTTCCTATGATTCCTGAACTTCTGTCTGTAGGCCTCTGGCACAAGCTCATAGGCACGCAAAATAGACTCCTTAAGAACCTTGTAGTTCAAACTGTCTTCCAACGAAAGAGATGATACTACTTCCTGTGCCTTACCTACCAACTTACACTGTAATAAGATGGGCCACATGTCCTTGGGCCAATCTAGTGCAGTAGCAATCCGTTCAAATGCACCAAAGTAAGAATCAACTTCTGGCTCTCTAAATGTTGGCACAAGTGCAATATGCTTACTGACATCAAACCTAGTTTTATGAACATCATGTTTTGGTACATCCTCCTCAGATGAAGGTTTTAGAGACCGATTGGACGTGATTCTCAGGGCCTCTAAATCAAGCTCCCGTATTCTAACTTCTGCCTCCAGTTCTAATTTACGAAGCTGTAATCGATGTTCATACTCTGCCTTACGCACCATTTCCTTCTCTTCTAACTGAAGGCGAGCCAGACGAACCTTAAGTTTAGCATCACTGCTAGAACCTCGACTGCCTGGAGAGAAAGCCTCAAAGCGTGGTAATGTTGCAGGTGGGGGATCACTTTCAGCTACTTTCCTCGTAGGAGTAGTTAATCCTATTTGCTCCTCCTTGGGAGTCTTTGGTTCTTCTAGGGAACCTGCCTCATGTAAACTTCCATCAACAGAGGAATCAGGGTTTCCTAGAACCTCTAAAACATTTAATTCAACCAATTTTTCAATTAATTTCACTTTTATTTCTTTTTTTACACTATATTTGGACACTACAATGTTGAAGTGTGCCGCAATGCTAAGTAAATCGTCTTTACGACATCTCTCAACTTGCTCCAAATTAGGACTATTCACAAAATCCTTTAGATTAAACGCCATTTTTACACATTTTTCCAACTACCACAGTGACTCATCATCAATTCGGTTGTTGAGTTGTTCATGGGAAAAAAGATCCCGGACGAGCCCCCATTTGTTACGTCCACAAAGTGGAACAATAACTAAACAACAACCCAATTAAAACAGAGTCAACGTGAAGTTTTAAACTGTAACAGTTTATTTCAGTTCAACGGAAGGTTCACAAATGTGGGGGAGGTAGGGACAATATAGTTTTGCCAAATAATCAAAATTAAGAAACCAAAACTAGGCCTAACTAAATCTGTCTTCTTTAACACAACAAACAAAAAGGCTGACTAACTTCTCTACTAACAGCAGTTTTACAAAACATACATGAGATGGCAACAACCACTAAACCTAGTGTTTCTAGACATGATAAGACCTACGTGCAAGTGTACAGGGTACCCCAGACTTACCTATGCCCTCTACCTCCTTACCACAAACCTTATCTGTCCTTTCCCACTGGAAACAAGAGACTTCAACATACAAATACCTCATTACAAATGAGTTAGAGAGAGAGCGAGAGAGCCCAGAGTGTGCCTCTTTTATGGGCAGCCCACGACAGCGATTGGCTGGATGGAATTAGTGTGAGCTAATTGCAGCTGGCAAACTCTGCACAGGTGGACTCCAATCACCTCCATTAACTCTTTATCCTGGAAGCACCTGCAAGACAAGGAGGAGGGGCAGAACAACACAGGAGAAAACTCTGCAGGCCTGTCTGGCCCTGCAGGCACGTAACACAGTGTTAAGTCCTTCCATTACCAAACTGAATGACTTCATTTTACTTATAGCTTAGCTGTTATTTCAGTTTAGTTTTTTGTCAGGAGAGAATTCAGCTGAGGGGGCACAGTGACCTTTCTGGACGGGCCTGGACCCCCATGGCCCGCCCCTAACGCCGACGCTGGATCTGTCAGCAGCTTCTTATCAACACATGAGTTCCTCAGACACGCAGGTCAGACGAGGATAAATATCATGTGTCAAACTAAAGAGAAGTAAATGATGAGTGAAGCTGCAGCTCTTCCAGTGAGGACAGCACACACAGAGCAGACAGACGGTCTACCTGGACGTCATGGATCACCTGTTGGTGCTGATGCTGCTGCTGCTGTGGAGCTCAGGTAGGACTCTGCTTTAAACATCATGTGTTCTTATTCACACCTTTATATTGATCTTTAAACCAGAGAACCACCTGATCACACACACCAAGGCTGGATTCTAACCCTCATACATATAATTAGCACAATTATGTATATACAGTACATGCATAAAGCAGCATATTTGTTCACTTCCATGTTGATAGGAGTATTAAATACTGGACTAATCTCTCTTTAAAGTTCATTTTGAACGAATAAAACATGTGATTAAATTGTTATTAATTTGTGATGAATCATGATTAAATATTCTAATTGATTGACAGCCCTAATTTAAAGGAATAAAAGTATTTGTGGGGCCCTACGCAGCTGCATATTCAGCGTATCAGACGGGCCGACACTGATCACCCATCAATTAGAGCTGTCAATCAATTAAAATAGCTCATCTGGATTAATCACAAATTAATCACACATTAATCACACATGTTTTATCCGTTCAAAATTAACCTTAAAGGGAGATTTGTCCAGTTTTTAATACTCTTATCAACATGGGAGTGGACAAATATGCTGCTTTATGCATAATGTATATATATATATATATATATATATATATATATTTATTATTGTAAATCAATAAACGACAGAAAACAATGACAGATATTTTCCTAATTTTCATATTGAAGTAGAAATGTATAAAGAAAAGAATACATCAATAAATAAGTTTGGGGAAATAAATAAATACAATTGAATAATTTATAAATTAATTTATTAATTCAAAATAAATATAAAATAAATGCAAAAAGAAATAAATAAATTTAACAAATATGATGCTTTATGTAAATGTATGTATATATGTATTATTGTAAATCACATCTTACTAGTACGTAATGCTAGTATTTATTTAAATTTATATATAAAATTGTCCTAATTTTCATAATGAAGTAGAAATGTATAAAGAAAAGAATACAGAAATAAATAAGTTTGGGGAAATAAATAAGGAAGAAAATGGAAAATAAATAAATACTATTTAATAATTTATAAATTAATTTATTAATTTAAAATAAATAGAAAATAAATACAAAAAATAAATAATAGATTTAAATGTTAATAAAATGAATACATTAATACTAGGGCGATTAAAATAGTTAATCATGATTAATCACAATTTTTTTATCCGTTCAAAATGAACCTTAAAGGGAGATTAGTCCAGTATTTAATACTCTTATCAACATGGGAGTGGACGAATATGCTGCTTTATGTAAATGAATGTATATATTTATTAATGTAAATCTATTAACACAGAACAATGACAGATATTGATCCAGAAACCCTCACCGGTACTGCATTTAGCATAATTAATGCATTAAAGAAATGAATGGCATTAAAACATATTTGCTTTAACACATTAACTTTGACAGCCCTGGTTATAATCTTTCATATTTTCACCAAGTCAAACCAAGTGTTTGATTCTGTTTCCAGTCAGTTGTTATTGCTGTAGTCAGTGTAGTCGTATGTGTACTCAGTAATGATCTCTCTGGGCGGTGGGCTTCATGGTTAGTGGCGGAGTCCGCCATAGATTCAGACTAATGACACATTGAGAGGAAACGATGCAGCACGTAACCAGTGATGCTGTTTGTAAGCTGCTCTGATTGATATCAGCCTCACTGTTTCCTGTTCACTCTCCTACAGCCGGATCTGAGCTGCATTATCTTACTGATGATACGAACACATGATAACATTTCCTGCTGCTGCTGCTTCACATTAAAACACCTCAACTGGACCAACACAGTGGACTTTTATTGTGAAGCAGCCACAGGAAACACAACGTATTCATCACTGAGGACCAAAACAGGACAGACCATAGACACATGTATATATGTATACATATATATATATATATATATATGTATACATATATATACACACACACATATATATACATAGACACATATATATATGTATATATATATATATACATATATATATATACATATATGTATATATATATGTATATATATATATATACATATATATATATATATATACATAGACACATATAGAGATGGGAGGCCTTTCATTTCAGAATGGTATTTATTGCCAGGTGTAAGAGGTATACACTAGGAATTTTCTTTGGCTTTGTTGGTGCAGTCAAACAGTATAATAACAAAGAATAGATAAAAACGTAGAATAAAATAAGAATAAAATGTACAATTTACAAAATAAGCTATAAACAAAAATAAACATGATGTAAACAGATAGTGCAAATACTGAGAGAGGGGGAGAGTCAGTGTCGGCAGGGGGGGGGCAGTAGTGTGTGTGTGAGGGAGAGACAGTCACAGGGGGGCGGATGGGCTGTTGGAGAGCCCCACTGCCATGGGGAAAAAGCTGTTTTTGTGGCGTAAGGTTTTGGTCCTGATGGACCTTAACCTCCTGCCAGATGGTAGAGTCTGGAAGAGATGATGTCCAGGATGGGAGGGGTCGGCCACAATCTTCCCTGCCCTCCTTAAGGTCCTGGAGGTGTACAGCTCCTGGAGGGAGGGAAGGTTGCAGCCGTTCGCCTTCTCTGCAGCACGGATGACCCGCTGCAGCCTGGCCTTGTCTCTGGCGGTGGCAGCGGCGATATATATATATATATATATATATACATTATGTAGTGGCATTCCTTCTGAATCCCAAAAATAAGCCACAAACGAGCTGTAGGCACAGTAACTTCAGTCTGACGCGAATGACAGGAGATGTAATCCAGTTTAAAACGTTTACTGAGAAAAGTTAAATATTACATAGTGTCACACGGTAGAAAAACTATGTGCTCCCGTGTCTAACGCAGCTCTCTGCCTCCTAACTCTAATGCACACTCACTCTCTCACTATATTAAAGGGAGTCTAAATCATCAAAATAAAATATACATGCATTTTTCTCTTTACCTTTTTAAACATCATCTAAGTCATTTACAATAACTAGAAATTATTAATTTTAACTTATATTCACACATTGTGGCTCTTACATATCCGGCCCCTAATGGTTAAGCAGAAAGATTAAGCAATTACAAAATAACTCAAATACTAAGAGCCCTCAAACTGAAACAATTATCAACTAACTCAAATACGTCATTTCTCATAAATAGACTGCAATTAACATTTTTCAACTCTTAATTATCAGTCCTTTTCTTCACATTTCTTCATCATGTGGTCCTCTTGTGTTTACATTGCTTCTTGCAGCAAGCACAGTTTATTTATAGGTCTCTCCAGGGTGCTGGTTTTGGTCTGCAGCTTCACCCTGCGTACTGTTCCACTGGAGTCTGGTATGGTTTGGATAATTCTTCCCATTATCCATGTGTTTCGTGGGAACGAACTGTCGACTACTAGCACCACATCTCCGGGCTCGAAGTTTCTTTTCAGTTTTGTCCACTTCTGGCGCTCCTGGAGTAGGGGCAAGTATTCACGAGTCCATCTGGTCCAAAATAAATCAGCAAGATATTGTACTTGCCGCCAACGTCTCCTAGCATACTGATCATCTTTGTTGAAAGTTCCCGGTGGCATGTTGGGCTGTACTTTCATCAGCAGCAAATGGTTGGGTGTCAAAGGCTCTAAATCACGTGGATCATCTGATGGGCTTGTGATCGGTCGATCATTGATTATGCTTTCAACCTCACACAACAGAGTTTGAAGACTGTCGTCTGTGAGGATCTGTTCTTTGACTAGGGCGTTAATGATCCTCCGTACGGTACGGATTTGCCGCTCCCAAACCCCTCCTTGATGGGAGGCTGCTGGGCTGTTGAAAATCCATTTTATGCCCTTCTTCTGCATAGCCTTTTCAATTTGTGACTGGTTCAGGTTTTCAATGGCCTCTCGCAACTCCTTTTCTGCACCAACAAAATTTGTGCCGTTATCAGAGCGCATGATGGTAATCTGGCCTCTTCTGCTTATGAAACGGCGCAAAGCGTTGATGCAAGAGCTGGTGTCGAGACTGTCTGCTACCTCTATATGCACTGCCCTGATGGTGAGGCAGGTAAACATTACACCATACCTTTTTACAGTGCTCCGGCCCCGTTTGACATCAAAGGGTCCAAAGAAATCGACACCTACGTTGGTAAAAGGCGGCTTATCTGGTAAGAGTCGATCTTCTGGCAGGTTTGCCATCTTTTGTTCTCCAACTCGGCCTCGGAGTCTCCTACAGACCGTGCATTCTGATATAAGCTTCCTGATGGCTGAGGTTGCTTGAGGAATCCAAATTTTTTGTCTTAGCTGCGACAACATGTAGTTGCGTCCGCAGTGTCCAATTTTTTCATGAACATCAGTCAAAATGAGAGTGGAAACTCTGGAGTGTTTTGAGAGAATTGATGGGTGTTTTGCATCCTCTGGCATGGAAGATCTGTCCAGCCGCCCTCCAACTCTCAAGATGCCATCTTGTAAAATGGGGTCAAGCTTGTACAGCTGACTATTTCTCTTGACAGACACATTACTGTGGAGAGCCTTCACTTCATCAGGAAACCACTGAGCTTGACTGTGTCGGATGATCTCCGTTTCTGCAGCCATTAGCTGTTCCAAGTGGTTTCTTTTCCATAGCAGATTTGTACTTTTCAATATGCTGTTGCACAAGTACGTTCTGTCTCTTTGTATCTTTTTCAGACTGACTGATGGAGAGCTGTAACTCTTTTCTTTTGTTTTTCAGGTCAGTCAATGTTTCCTTGGCTCTCAAAATCCATGCAACTGCTCTTTTTAGTCGGTCCCAACTTGAGTAGTACTGAAGCAATTTGTTCACAGGGTCAGACTTTTCTTCAGCTGTGATGGTATTCACTGTGATATTCTTGACCTCTGGATCATTTTGCAGATTTTGAGTCACATTATCTGGTCTCTGTGGCCATTCACTTTCTGGCTGTAACAGAAACTGTGGTCCATTTATCCATGTTTCTCCTTGAATCAGGCTCTTAACTTTCATGCCTCTGGTGGCTTGATCAGCAGGATTCTGTGATGTTCTGACATACCTCCACTGCGATGGTTTGGTAGCCTCACGTATGAGCGTAATCCTGTTTGCCACAAATGTTTTGAAGCGAGCCGTCTCGCTGTCGATGTACTTGAGAACTGTCGTACTGTCGGTCCAGAAAATGGACTGTTGAAGTGTGACTTGCATTTCTTCTTGCAACATCTTGTCCACTTTGATTGCGACGACTGCTGCGGTTAACTCGAGTCTTGGAATAGTGACTTGTTTTAATGGAGCCACTCTAGACTTCCCCATCACGAAGGAACAATGGGTTCTGCCTTGCTCATTTACCAACACCAGGTATGATGCTGTGCCATAGGCATTCTCACTTGCATCAGAAAAATGATGCAATCGTGCTTCGACTGTGCGCCCAAATCCGATAGGCTTAACACATCTGTTAATGCTGAAGTCTGAGAGGTGGGTGAGATCTTCCAACCATTTACACCATTGTTCGGCTTGCCTGCCACTGATTTCTTCATCCCATCCTTGCTTTTCTTTGCACAGGTCCCTCAAAAGAAGCTTGGCAGGAAGTACAAGTGGTGCCAGGAAGCCAAGAGGGTCGTAGATGGCGTTTACAACAGAAAGGATACCTCTTCTAGTCAGTGGCTTGTCCTGCAGCTTGATGCTGTATGCGAATGTATCATTTTCTGTGCACCACTGTACACCAAGGGCTCGTTCAGTGGGTAAGACATCATGTGTGAGATCAAGGTCTTTCAGCTCACTGGCTCGGTGCTCTGTGGGTATGGATGACAATACCTTTCTGCTATTGCTTACCCATTTTGTGAGGTTAAAACCTCCCTCAGCACACAAGTCTCGAAGGTTCTTTGCCAAGGCAACTGCTTCTTCTTCCGTAGGAGAAGATTTTAGACAGTCGTCTACGTAGAAATTTCGCAGAACTGTTTCAACAGCTTCTGGATCTGCAGTGTCTCTTCTATCCTCTGCTGTTCTCCGTAATGCATAAGAAGCAACACTAGGAGATGAAGTCGCTCCAAAAAGGTGCACTGCCATTCGATACTCTTTCATCGGTGCATCTAGGTTGCCGTCCGGCCACCACAGAAATCGCAGTAGGTTGGCATCTGCTTCTGGAACTCTCACCTGGTAGAACATTGATTCAATGTCTGCCATCATCGCCACTGAATCTTCACGAAACCTCAGTAAAGCACCAATGAGCGTATTGGTGAGGTCAGGTCCCTGCATTAGCTGACCATTCAGCGACACATCCTGAAATGAAGCTGTGCAGTCAAAGACCACACGAATTTTCTTTTTCTTCGGGTGGTACACCCCGTGGTGTGGGACGTACCAGACTCTGTCCTCATCGCGGTTAAGCTGTTCTTGAGGAACTTCAACAGCGTAGCCTTTATCAAGTATGCTCTCCATGAAGCCTTTGTAGTCTTCAAGAAACACATCATTCTTTTGCAGTTTTCTCCTGAGACTAGCAGCTCGCTGTTCTGCCACACAACGGTTGTTTGGCAACTTAGCTTCTTCGTTCCTCAGTGGAAGCCCTATGCAATAATGTCCATTCACAAACTTTGTTGTCTTTTCCACTGACAACATAAACTGTTTGTCTTCCTGAGACATCTCTTCCTTGTCATCATAATGACGCTCTGGAAAGTCTGTGTTGTACTGTTGGACCAGTAGCTGTTCTATTTCCACCACTGAGATTCGGTTGACACTGTAATGAGCTGTCTTATCCTTGGAAATTATATTCTCGTTCTTTATAGGTCCACTCACCATCCAGCCCAAGACAGTCTTCACGGCGTAGGGCCCGTCATCTTGACTATTGATTATGTGCCACGGCTCCATTGCCTTTGGGTTGTTGGCTCCTATGAGAAGGCCCACATCAGCGTCAATGTGTGGTAAGATTACTTCGCTCAGATATGGCCACTTTTCTAGTTGTTGTTGACTGGGGATGTTTTCTTTTTGAACAGGGATGTTGCTGTGTGTGAAAACCTTAGGTAACTGAATGTACTTTGTGTCCTCTAGGTCACACACTTCCAGGTCAGAAAGCACGTTACTGTTAATCTGCTTCTGTCCACCAGGTTCATCTTGGCCCATTGTGCTCAATAAGATCTGAGTCGGTTTTCCTTTCACGTTCAGTTTCTTTCGGAGCTCCTCCGTACAGAACGTGGCGGTACTTCCAGGGTCCATGAAAGCATATGTCTCTATAGACCGTCCACTCTTACGGGATCTCACTTTCACTGGAACAATCGATAACATACATTCAGTCTCTCCGGCCCCAGTGTAGCCAACTATTTCCTGCGTAACTGGCTTCTGAGCTCCTGAGATCTCTTCCTTTAGAGTGCAGACATCATGTGTTGGAGCAGATGTATTTTTATATGTTTCTCTCTCTATATGAAGAAGGTCTGGATGTCTCTGTGAGCACTGTTTGCAAACCATTCTCCTCTTGCAGGTCCTACTGAGATGGCCTTGTGTTAAACATCCAAAGCATAGTCCCTTTAACTTTAGAAATTCAACACGCTCACCGTGTGTCAGCTCTTTAATCTTGAAGCAAGACTCCAACGTGTGATTCTTTTGACAGAAAAGACATGGTGTTTCAAAGGCATTAGCTGCTTTTACTGTGCTAGCCTGCTTCACTGTTGTATCTGGTCTTTTCCTCTCCACTGACACGTTGGTTGCGAAGCTGCTTCCTCTCATTCCACTTTTGAAAGGTTTTTCTTTTTCTTTGGTTTTGCCGGCTGTGGACATGCGGCTGTCTTGTAATTCTCCAAAGATTGGATCCATAGCCACATTTGCTTGACGATCAATAAAGATAACAAGGTCAGCAAATCGTGCTCTGTGTCCTCTTCTTTCCTTAATTTCAAATGCTGAATTGCGCCACCTTTCCCTCATTTTATATGGTAATTTGGATACCACTATTCTCATGTTCGTAGGGTTATCCATTTCCTCCATGAACTCCACATCTTCCATAGTGTTACGACAGCCAGTCAAAAATACAGCATAAGTGTTCAATGCCTTTGCATCTTCAGACTTGATTTGCGGCCACTTTAATGCTTTATCAATGTAAGCACTGGCTATCATTAGCTCATCTCCATAATGCTTTTTAAGCAGTCGTTTCGCTTCCATGAATCCTCTTTGTGGTGGCATGTGCTCACAGCTACGCACAAGTTCTTGTGGTTCTCCTGCAGTGTACTGTTGGAGATAGTACAACTTATCCTGATCACTATCAGTTCTCTGTTCAATGGCTTGTTCGAAAGCTCTGATAAATGATCTGTAGGTAAGTGGATCGCCTTTGAACACTGAAATGTCTTTAACTGGCAGCTGAGCCTGTTTCTGTTGAGTAACCATCATCTCTGTAATCATATTTTGCTTCTGCATTACTTGAAGAATGCCATCACTGCTTCTGTCACGCTGTTGTCTGTCAGTGTTGTCTTTGGGTCTTGACCTCACAACCTGTGGCTGTGTATATTGCAACGACCTGGATGACATCTTACCTCCAGATACAGGTAAGTTAGCGAGCGGATGTTGTCTCCGTTCCTCTTCCTTCACTCGAGCTCCACCTGCCACATATGAGCGGACATAGCTGTTCATGCCATCTTCTGATCTCTCATAGTCTTTCAACACCTTTACTTGAGCTCTTTTCTCAGCAATAGCAGCCTTTAAAGTCAGTCTTTCTAGCTTGGCTTTAATACGTGCTTCTTCCAATTCAAGCTCTTGTTTCTCTTGTAAAGCTGCAGCACGTTCAACTAAGCCTGCTAGCTTTGCTTCTTCATTTACACAAACTGATGATCTGACAGACATGACAGATGAGCGTCCAACATTTGAGCTCTTTCTTTGTGCTGGTTTGTTAAAGCCAACTTGTGATGCACTATCTTCAGGACATACATCATCATCTTCATCATTACTACTGTCTGTCTCATCATCATCAGATGCTCTATTTTCTTTCTTTGTTTTGCTTTCACTTGAAGCATCCATCCATTTTTCAGTTTCTTCTTTAAACTGTCTGATAACCAACATCTTAGGTACAACCCAGTTGCTCACATCTGCATCTTTTTCTTCTCCAGGCAGAAGATCTTCTATTTGCATATTGAGCTCTTTAAACTTCACAATAAGAGGGTTGAAATCATTATGCATTAACTTTTGCACTTTTTGCAAATTGTCAGCATCACTCATCAAACAGTCAACTTCTTTTCTTTTACCAGTTATCCGAGCTAATACTCCTCTCCTGGTTCCAATCAGCCGATATAGTTTATCCTCCAGTGCTCTTTCAGTTAACTTGCACATTCTTTTAGATTCCATTTCCACAGCATCAATTACTTCCTTATCTTCAGCCATCATATCAGCAAAGCAATGCGTAAATTGCGTGCAAATGAGTAAAAAGTATTTCCACTTTTCTCATCAGACAGGTGCATCACAACTTCTCAAAAACGCAGAAACTTCTATGGCTTTTCCTTAAGGCAAGCTGTTGTATTTGCACGTGGAGAAATCCACTGCGTAGCTAATTAACAGGTTGTATCAATTAGCATCATCAATCTTCATTAACTTCAGAGCAGCTGTCGGTCTTTCTTTTCTTTCATCTTGTCCGACGTTTTTATTCAATCAAAAACATACCGCGACGTTGCTTTGAGCTCTTCTTCCAAGAGGTGCGTCGGTCTTTCCTTCAGAACTCCACGTTGTCGCATCCAGGCTCGTGGTCCGTCCTGCTAGCGTTAAGCTAGTGCACGTTGTCGCATCCA
>NC_133809.1:1092280-1102280 GCF_043250625.1 Sebastes fasciatus | reverse complement strand
GAAACGAGTCCTCAGAGAGATCTGTGTGGAGGATCAGCTCTGACTGTTCAGTCTGGATCTGCTCTGAGGGAGTGTGCAACATCAGGTTACTCTCACTCCATCCTGAATCTCACCTGCTCAGGTAAGCCCATCAGTGACATCATCTATGACATCATCTATGACAGTAATGTACCCACAATGACACACACATGCAGCAGCTAGATTCCCAGCAGACTGTCTCCAGCAGTCATGATAAAGTCTGTTGATCTGCTGCCTCCATACATCAGCTGCTGAATGCACCAAGATATATATCTGTAGATGTGAAATAGGCTTGTCGCGGTAGTCGGTGTTACATGGTGGTCGGGCACACACCGATTACATTACGTCTCCACCGTCCCCACCGTCCCCACCCTCGTCTTGCTTTTGTTACAGAAATAAAACCCATTTAGTTCATGTTGGTGTGTCAGCGGCATGTTATCAACAGATAGTCGGACTACGGGCGCTCCGATCTGAAAGTGAATTCATCTGCTCTGTAAGGAGTCAGCTCAGAGTAGCAGGAGTCAGGTTTCACACACGGGATGAGAGAGAGTTGACAGACAAGACGATGGCGGAGGATTTGGTGTCGAAGCGAAAAGCAAACGCACCTATTTGGCAATATTTCAGATCTAAACCCAAATGCTGTGATGGAACCACAACGTTAATGAGGTAATCGCCACGAGGAGGACGGAGCGGTTACAGCCGGTGTGTGCGGCGCAGCGGCGCCAGGTAGACCTCTACAGCCCTTCAGCAAAAGCTCTACTGGAGAGGCGAGACACACCGCCACCCGGCGGTAGAGATCAGAGTCAGCACGCTACACATGTTGACCGTCATCTGTTCTTGTAAAATGTCCGGTGTAATCGGTAACACCGGTGTTGCCATAAGTTTATTAACCGGAGGGAACATTTCCTCACCGTCACATCACTAATATGAAACATACATACCAACCAGCAACCAGCCTGAAAGGACTCCTTCTTCAGCTTGACAGCTTTCTGGTGATGAACTCATGTTGGAACTGTTCTGAGTCCAGTTGGAATCACTGAGTTGTTGTTTCATGACATCTTTTTATTGAGTGTCTGGTGTCTTTTATCTCTCTCTATTTCATCTTCTATCATCTCTCCAGACTCTGTCAGGCTGGTGAATGGGACTAGTCTGTGCTCAGGCAGACTGGAGGTGAAGACTAACCAGTCTAACCACTCTAACCAGTGGTGGTCCTCAGTGTGTGAAGATGACTTTGACCAGCAGGATGCAGAGGTGGTCTGTAGGCAGCTTGGCTGTGGGGCTCCTTCAGTCCTCCAGGGGGCGCTCTATGGAGACGTGGAGGCTTCAATGTGGACCAAAGAGTTCCAGTGTGGAGGAACTGAGTCTGCTCTCCTGGACTGTAGAAGCTCAGGCTCAGATAGAAACACCTGCTCACCTGGCAAAGCTGTTGGACTCACCTGCTCAGGTAGAAGAGGAGCTGCAGCTCTGATCTGGTTCATTTCTGTTCTAATGAAACTCACTTTATTCTTTTACTGACGACTCTCTTGTTTCTGTTCAGATCCTGATGATGTCAGGTTGGTGGGAGGAGACAGTCGCTGTGCAGGAACACTGGAGCTGAAACATCAGGGAGACTGGAGACCAGTGAGGGGCTATTACTTTGACTGGACCCTGAAGGAAGCAGCTGCTGCCTGCAGAGAGTTGGACTGTGGCTCTGCTGTTTCTGTAGAAGAGAGAAAGGAGTCCTCATGGAGATCTGTGTGGAGGATCAGCTCTGACTGTGTTCAGTCTGGATCTGCTCTGAGGGAGTGTGCAATATCAGTTTCCTCTGACTCCATCCTGGATCTCACCTGCTCAGGTAAGCCCATCAGTGACATCATCTATGACATCATCTATGACAGTAATGTACCCACAATGACACACACATGCAGCAGCTAGATTCCCAGCAGACTGTCTCCAGCAGTCATGATAAAGTCTGTTGATCTGCTGCCTCCATACATCAGCTGCTGAATGCACCAAGATATATATCTGTAGATGTGAAATAGGCTTGTTGCGGTAGTCGGTGTTACATGGTGGTCGGGCACACACCGATTACATTACGTCCCCACCGTCCCCACCGTCCCCACCCTCGTCTTGCTTTTGTTACAGAAATAAAACCCATTTAGTTCATGTTGGTGTATCAGCGGCATGTTATCAACAGATAGTCGGACGACGGACGCTACGATCTGAAAGTGAATTCATCTGCTCCGTAAGGAGTCAGCTCAGAGTAGCAGGAGTCAGGTTTCACACACGGGACGAGAGAGAGCTGACAGACAAGACGATGGCGGAGGATTTGGTGTCGAAGCGAAAAGCAAACGCACCTATTTGGCAATATTTCAGATCTAAACCCAAATGCTGTGAGGGATCCACAACGTTAATGAGGTAATCGCCGCGAGGAGGACGGAGCGGTTACAGCCGGTGTGTGCGGCGCAGCGGCGCCAGGTAGACCTCTACAGCCACCCGGCGGTAGAGATCAGAGTCAGCACGCTACACATGTTGACCCTCATCTGTTCTAGTAAAATGTCCGGTGTAATCGGTAACACCGGTGTTGTCATGAGTTTATTAACCGGTGGGAACATTTCCTCACCGTCACATCACTAATATGAAACATACATACCAACCAGCAACCAGCCTGAAAGGACTCCTTCTTCAGCTTGACAGCTTTCTGATGATGAACTCATGTTGGAACTGTTCTGAGTCCAGTTGGAATCACTGAATTGTTGTTTCATGACATCTTTTTATTGAGTGTCTGGTGTCTTTTATCTCTCTCTATTTCATCTTCTATCATCTCTCCAGACTCTGTCAGGCTGGTGAATGGGACTAGTCTGTGCTCAGGTAGACTGGAGGTGAAGACTAACCAGTCTAACCACTCTAACCAGTGGTGGTCCTCAGTGTGTGAAGATGACTTTGACCAGCAGGATGCAGAGGTGGTCTGTAGGCAGCTTGGCTGTGGGGCTCCTTCAGTCCTCCAGGGGGCGCTCTATGGAGACGTGGAGGCTTCAATGTGGACCAAAGAGTTCCAGTGTGGAGGAACTGAGTCTGCTCTCCTGGACTGTAGAAGCTCAGGCTCAGATAGAAACACCTGCTCACCTGGCAGAGCTGTTGGACTCACCTGCTCAGGTAGAAGAGGAGCTGCAGCTCTGATCTGGTTCATTTCTGTTCTAATGAAACTCACTTTATTCTTTTACTGACAACTCTCTTGTTTCTGTTCAGAGCCTGATGATGTCAGGTTGGTGGGAGGAGACAGTCGCTGTGCAGGAACACTGGAGGTGAAACATCAGGGAGACTGGAGACCAGTGGAGGACCGTTACTCTGACTGGACCCTGAAGGCAGCAGCTGCTGTCTGCAGAGAGTTGGACTGTGGCTCTGCTGTTTCTGTAGAACAGAGAAAGGAGTCCTCATTCAGATCTATGTGGAGCATCATGTCTGACTGTGTTCAGTCTGGATCTGCTCTGAGGGAGTGTGTAACATCAGGTTCCTCTAACTCCATCCTGAATCTCAACTGCTCAGGTAAACCCATCAGTGACATCATCTATGACATCATCTATGACAGTAATGTTTCCAGTATGTTCCTTCCTCCGTCACAGTGACAGTCGGTGGTTTCCATTGGACTGAACTGTAAAGTTATCCAGGACAATGACATCCTAAAGTGTAGAGAAGTGTATGGAGAGCTGTTTTAACATTTAATAGCTCAGCTTGACTATCAAGAATTAACATTAGAGATATCTACAACTACATTCTGACTAGTCGTAATCACATTGTGACTAGTCAGAGTTCTTATTCCAGATATCTATAACCTCATTGTGACTAGTCAGAGTTCTTATTCCAGATATCTATAACCTCATTGTGACTAGTCATAATTCAGTTGTAGATATCCGTAATGAGAAACCCCATACACATGAATGGTAAAAGTAGTTTGAATAGTCCTAGTCTAAATGTAATTACAGATGTATATAATTAGAGTTATGACTAGTATAAATGTAATTACAGACGTATAGAATTAGAGTTATGACTAGTATAAATGTAATTACAGACGTATATAATTAGAGTTATGACTAGTCTAAACAGCGTTGCAGATATCTCTGATGAATCTCTTGTCCAGCTATTAAATGTTGAAACAGTTTGCCATAGAAGTGGGCTTGTTTCTGAAAGCTTCAAACTCTCCACAGACTGCTGAGCTTCACCTGACAGGACACACCTGTCTGTCTGGAGGCCTTTCCCATTTCACAGTTTCTACATCCTCCATTCCTTTCCTCGCCTCCTCTCCTCGCCTCCTCTCCTCGCGTCTTAGTCCCGCCCACCAGAGCTGCGAGCTGAGGAGGCGAGGAAGAGACTAAATTAGCCCAATATGTAGCTCATAATCTATCTAAAACTACTTTATTATTTACTAATGTTATTCTAAAATATCCTCTAAAGGTTCAAATAGGGCCCTGAGGCTTGAGAAGAGGCTGTGTGCTGCTCTTCATCGGAGGTGGAGAACCTAAACTAATAGAAGAAGCTTCTGATCACCATGGTGACTGATTGTCTCCACAGATGTAACCTGGTAGCTGATGTCTTGATTCAGGGAGGTTTTGAAGACAATTAAAACCAGTTGTAAATGTAATTCCTATGTGTTGGTCCTGTCCCTCGCTAACTACAGATAGTGAATCTGTATATAATACACTCTTTCAGGTGGCTCTACCTCTTCAGCCTTCACCTGACGCTTCTTTATTCACCGTTTTGAAATGCCGCTCCAACTTGAGCTTCTTTGGTAAAGCCATGCTCACACTGCAGATAAGACAGACAGAGTTAGAATATGAGGAAACTAAAAGAGAATCCTTCTCCCAGTCTGAATCAAAATGATATGGTTCTGATCTTTAGATATTTGTGTCTTGAGCTAACTTAGCTAATCGATGGCATGGACCGCTCTGAACTCCTCCAGTTAGTCACTGTCAATGAGCAGTGAAAAGATGTGTCCTGATGATGAACTCATGTTGGAACTGTTCTGAGTCCAGTTGGAATCACTGAGTTGTTGTTTCATGACATCTTTTTATTGAGTGTCTGGTGTCTTTTATCTCTCTCTATTTCATCTTCTATCATCTCTCCAGACTCTGTCAGGCTGGTGAATGGGACTAGTCTGTGCTCAGGCAGACTGGAGGTGAAGACTAACCAGTCTAACCACTCTAACCAGTGGTGGTCCTCAGTGTGTGAAGCTGACTTTGACCAGCAGGATGCAGAGGTGGTCTGTAGGGAGCTTGGCTGTGGGGCTCCTTCAGTCCTCCAGGGGGCGCTCTATGGAGACGTGGAGGCTTCAATGTGGACCAAAGAGTTCCAGTGTGGAGGAACTGAGTCTGCTCTCCTGGACTGTAGAAGCTCAGGCTCAGAGAGAAACACCTGCTCACCTGGCAGAGCTGTTGGACTCACCTGCTCAGGTAGAAGAGGAGCTGCAGCTCTGATCTGGTTCATTTCTGTTCTAATGAAACTCACTTTATTCTTTTACTGACGACTCTCTTGTTTCTGTTCAGAGCCTGATGATGTCAGGTTGGTGGGAGGAGACAGTCGCTGTGCAGGAACACTGGAGCTGAAACATCAGGGACACTGGAGACCAGTGAGTGACGATTACTCTGTCTGGACCCTGAAGGAAGCAGCTGCTGCCTGCAGAGAGTTGGACTGTGGCTCTGCTGTTTCTGTAGAAAAGAGAGAGGAGTCCTCAGAGAGATCTGTGTGGAGGATCAACTCTGGCTGTGTTCATTCTGGATCTGCTCTGAGGGAGTGTGTAACATCAGGTTCCTCTAACTCCATCCTGAATCTCACCTGCTCAGGTAAGCCCATCAGTGACATCATCTATGACATCATCTATGACAGTAATGTTTCCAGTATGTTCCTTCCTCCGTCACAGTGACAGTCGGTGGTTTCCATTGGACTGAACTGTAAAGTTATCCAGGACAATGACATCCTAAAGTGTAGAGAAGTGTATGGAGAGCTGTTTTAACATTTAATAGCTCAGCTTGACTATCCAGAATTAACATTAGAGATATCTACAACTACATTCTGACTAGTCGTAATCACATTGTGACTAGTCAGAGTTCTTATTCCAGATATCTATAACCTCATTACGACTAGTCATAATTCAGTTGAGGATATCCGTAATGAGGAACCCCATACGCCGAGAAGATTTAAGCAAAGTATACACAGATGTATCGTCCCTCATAGCTCCTTCGGCGAGCCTCCTCGCTCCTCCTGATGCATTTTAGGAATTGGGATTTCCTTCAAGATGGAGCGCTGAGATCGATTTCTGGATCACAAGCCGGAGCATCGAGGATCAAGGAGACGAGGAGACGAGGAGACGAGGAGACACAAGATCAGGTCCATGTAGTTGAACGGAGGGTCAACAAAACGCAGAAAAACGTTTAAACGTAAACGGCGGTGCAGTGAACACTCTGTTGTGCTACGCTAATGCACTGCCTTTATAATACGGCGGGGTTCGTGCACGTCGCTGCTGATTGGGTAACACCTCTGACACACCCACCAAATGAGAGGAAACGCAGCACCATTTCCAGGAAACACGCCGTTCAACCCGGAAACCGTAGCAAACCAGTGCACGCTGTTTTCAGACTGAACGTGCTCCGGCTCTCAGCCAATCATCTCTCTGTGTTTACAGACCTGCTGCTTCAGCCCAACATCTCTGGGTCCTCCTCCGTGGACCGGGTCTCCGAGGCCCAGCAGCAGGGGTTTCACGTGCTCAGGGGCTCCACCTTCACCATCAGCTGCTCCGTCCAGCCACAGTACCCAGGAGGCTCCTTCCATCTCACCTTCACCTCCTCCACCTCAGCACTTAACTACACCCAGCCAGCTGCCAATCACTCCGCCCACTTCCTGTTTCCTGCTGCAGAGCCCGCCCACCAAGGAAGCTACAGATGTGTTTATCACGTCTATGTTTTTTCTCACGACTTCTTCTCTGAGAGCCGTCTGATCTCTCTCACCGTCGCAGGTAAGCTGACTGTTTACATGCAGGTTTGGAAAATGTGGAAATGATCAGCTGACAACAGAGAAGCTTTCATTCTCTAATCAAGGATTGGACTTATTTTAATAATTAAGGACTTTTCTTATTTCATAAGAAGTTTACTTAATTTTGTAATTAAGGAATTTTCTTACTACATAAACATTTTACAAATGTTTGTACTTCATGAATTTACGTAATTTTGTTATTAAGAGTTTTGTTTATTTATAATTAAAGATTTTACTTAATTTTGTAATTAAGGACTTTCTTTAATTTCATAATAATTTTCCTAATCTTTGTATTTAAGAAGTTTGATGAATTTTGTCGGAGCCTTCAGAGATCATAGAGATTAAAACATGAATACAAATTAGAGGTTTATTCTACGTGGAGATGACGTCACTTTAGGACGTCTGCTCACAACCGATTAAAGAGAGAGATGTAGTACTACTAGTACTTCATTTAAGTAGTACTAGTAGTACTTCATCTAAGTAGTACTAGTAGTACTTCATTTAAGTAGTACTAGTAGTACTTCATCAAAGTGCTTTAAGGGTTATGACATGTTCAGTCATAATAAGTCTGTGCATGTTGTTGTTTGTGGAATGACACTGTGACTACTGTCATTGTGTTCCACATGTCATATAGTAACCACACTTGTACAAAGTGGATGAATGTCAACAGCAAACAGTCTGCTGGAGGACGGAGCATGTTTGGTTGTAAACATATCAAAGTCTCACTAAAGTCACGTCAGTTGTATTTCTACAGATTAATCTCAGAGGACTTTCTAATCTGTCCAACAAAGAACAGTCTCCGTCCTCAGAGCCTGGATTCACATAAAGAGGATTGAAGAAGTGCTTTTAGATTTCAGGTCACTACAGTTTGTGTTTAATGGGAGCTGTTGGACTCATGATGTCATGTGATGTGATGTGATGACTGTCCATGTGTTTGATCAGATCTAAGGCCTTTCATCATCAGAGCCATCGTCCTGCCGCTGATTCTGCTGTTGGCGAACATTGGCCTTTACTTCTACTATAAGGTACTGACACACGTCTGTTGTTCAGACCGCTGACTGACATGAAGCACTCAGTCTGTGTTTATTGAAGTGAAGAGAGAGGAGTGATGCAGGAAGTCACATCTGTGTGCTGTCATGTGTCTCCAGGGCAAGAGGGGGCAGAGGCCGAGCAGACGGGAGAAGGCTGAGCCGGATTATTATAACCTGGGTGTTCCTGCAGCTGAAGAGGAAGGAGCTCAGGGAGCAGAGTAGCACCTCCAAGGAGCTCATCTCACATCCAGATGGATTTATAACACACAACCCAGCAGCAGCTCATTTTAGACGCATGTTCCCTTCAAACAAGATGCTGCTTCTATTCTATTACATCAGGGCTGTGTATTGGCAAGAATCAGGCGATACGATACGTATCATGATACAGGGGTTACCATTCAGTATATCACCATATATTATGATACCGTAAGTAAGGCGATAGATTGTAATTTTTTTTAATTTAATTTTAGGAAAACTGTCATAGTGTAAAGAACACAACACCATATGCATAAAATCTGAGTAAAAAAAATTTACTTTTTAATTTAATTAACATGTATCACAGTCCCTGTAACATCCAACATCCAACACTTCATTTTACAGCTCCGCAACTTTATACTCTACTATATTTGTCTTACTCTCAACCATAGACTGTATATAAAGATGGACGACATGACAGCTCCCAAAAAGTGAAGCTAAAACATCTGGATCGCCCCCTGGTGGCTGGCTGCAGTATAGCTCATAAGTCCCGCCTCCTCCGTGTTAGTGGATGGGACATGGGCCAAACTAAAGAAGCCCCAAAGATGGTTTCTGTCAGTTTAGATAGTTTTCATTATCTTGTTCATTTTTCGGATCATTTTTGGTGTTAATACATGTACTTGTACTTAACTCCTGTGTACTTGAGGAATTTTCTTATTTTTTACTTTATGAATTTACGTAATTTTGTAAATAAGAATTTTGTTTATTTCTGAATTAAGGATTTTACTTCATTTGTAATTAAGAATTTTGCATATTTTTGTACTTCAAGAATTTTCTTATTTCATAAGAATTGTACTTAATTTTGTACTTAAGGCATTTTCTTATTTTGTAAGAATTTTGCATATTTTTGTACTTCATGAATTTATGTAATTTTGTAAATAAGAATTTTGTTTATTTCCGAATTAAGGATTTTACTTCATTTGTAATTAAGAATTTTACTTCATTTTATACTTACGGAATTTTCTTATGAAATAAGAATTTTACTTAATTTTGTACTTAAGGCATTTTCTTATTTCATAAGAATTTTGATTATTTTTGTATTTAAGAAGTTTGATGAATTTTGTCGGAGCCTTCAGAGATCATAGAGATTAAAACATGAATACAAATTAGAGGTTTATTCTACGTGGAGATGACGTCACTTTAGGACGTCTGCTCACAACCGATTAAAGAGAGAGATTAGTACTAGTAGTACTTCATTTGAGTAGTACTAGTAGTACTTCATTTAAGTAGTACTAGTAGTACTTCATCACTGTACTTTAAGGGTTATGACATGTTCAGTCATAATTATGAGATATTAGGTCATAATTATGAGTCATAATGTTGACTTAGAAAATCAAAATCTTGACTTTGTATTTTCATTTTGCAATTACTGTCTACCACAAATATATTTCATATTTTATACATGTTATATTTCATGTCTATATTTTTACTTCTGCGCTATGTTTAGATTCTCATTTTAACTTGTGATATTTTTAATGGGCGTTGTCGGAGGGAGCCTGAGATCTACCATTTTCATTTCTAACGACTGCTCCTCTGTTGTGCATATGACAATAAACAGCTTTCCAACTTTTCATTCATTTTTTGTCTTTTCTTGGCAGAAGTTTGTAGAAAGCTAAAATTGACGCACCATCCCACAATTTTTGAAGTGAATAATAACTATTAATAATAATAACTTCATTAATAACTTACTTTGG
>NC_133809.1:1012280-1087280 GCF_043250625.1 Sebastes fasciatus | reverse complement strand
TGGAGGTCGATCCTTCGTCAGACGCGAGCCGGCGAGCTGCGTGGAGACCTCGCGGTGCTCAGCCAGACGTTTGAGAGGCAGCTGGACGGCCTGGACAGCGTCGTCAAGGTGAGCCCGCCGCTCCTCTCGCCCACGTTACCTTCACACCTGTCCGCGCTCTGTACGTCACTTCCTGTTTGTGTCGCAGAATCTGGAGCGTGACCTGCGGGAGGCGGAGCGTCAGTCGGCTCAGGTGAGGCGCATTCACCTGCAGCACGTGGAGCGTCTGTGGGATCGGCAGGGCAAACGGCTGGCGTTGGTGCAGCGGCGGTGGGAGAACGGCCTGCAGCACCTGAGCTCCGGGTTCAACTCGGAGAGGTCGGTCCGATCTAACCGTGTGAATGTGAGCTTCTAGTAGTTCAGATCGATGACGTCTCCACTGGTTGTTTTTCAGGAAGCAGATGTCGTCACGCTCTCAGCAGCAGCGAGATGACCTGGAGGACGCCACGTTCACGGTGGAGCAGCGACACAAAACAGTGATGGAAGAAATCCAAGACCTGTACTGGAAAACCATCAAAGCCTACGAGAGCGCTCACGCAGACAGGGTATCATATCTCATCTCAGATAATCTCATATATAGAGTATAGAGAGAATATGTCCATTTTTCCATCATATATATTTGATGACCTACGTCTGTCCAGTCTTCCAGTTCCAGGCGTCCGGGGGCTTTAGACACTTACACACTTACAGTCGTTGTTAAAGAAGGGAATGTATAGTGTGTGCTGATTTCAGTCTCTGTGGACAGAAAGCTGCTCTGGTCCTGGAGGACAAGGTCAAGCTGAAGGTGAAGAGCGTCCAGAAGCAGGACGCCGTGCAGCTCTGCAGCAAAGAGACGAAGGAACTCTCCCAGCTGCTCGACACGACCCAACGCCTGGTCCAACGGACGGACGCAGACGTGAAGAACGTGAAGAGGCTGCAGGTCGGTGCAATACGTTGATTATGTGGATGCCGTTTAACCCGAGGACGGGATTCTACGGATTTATTTAAAGAGACGGTCCATCTGCGTTCACATGGAAACGCCCACTCAGCCGTTAGCAGGAAGCAGTGACGTAGGTTAGCACAGTAAGCTAATCAGTAAGGTTCTGAATAACGTGAACGCCAGCTGAGTCAACGTTAGCTGTGGGTTGTATGTATGCTATATACTATATACTATATACTAGTATGTACACTCCGTGTTCTGGGAGGTTAAATTAGTGTTTTTGTGAATGGAGTCTGGTGGCTTTGAAGAGAGCTCTATAACGTCTGTCTGACGGCGAGGTGAAGCGTCTGTAGACGGCGAGGTGAAGCGTCTGTAGACGGCGAGGTGAAGCGTCTGTGGACGGCGAGGTGAAGCGTCTGTAGACGGCGAGGTGAAGCGTCTGTAGACGGCGAGGTGAAGCGTCTGTGGACGGCGAGGTGAAGCGTCTGTGGACGGCGAGGTGAAGCGTCTGTGGACGGCGAGGTGAAGCGTCTGTGGACGGGAACAGCAGAAAAACACATTTTATTTATTTATTTTTTTCATTTTCTTTTTCCTTTATTTGGTTTTACTCTGACATTTACATAAACATACTTAATTACAGTATATTCAAATATGAAGTGAACCAACTTTTCTACTTTTTACAATGAAATTATAGAACATAGGTGCTTTTCATGTAAAATAAGATCAAATAAATAATACAAAAAAATTACATTTAGAAAAAAATTAAAATGTATTTTCTTGAAGCCTCATTGAGAAATTAATTCTTTCCATTACAAATATTTCATGAAATAACATCGTACCAGTTCTCTAGTGATGGGGTATCTGGTTTAAGCCATTTCTTAGTGATTGCTTTTCTAGCAGCTATACTCAATATTCCAAATAAGTATTTTGATTTAATATTTGTGGATGTTGAAAGTAGAAGACCAAACAGTAGTTCGTCCCACTTAAAGACTATGTTTGTACCAAATATAGTAACTAATTCTGTGTAAATCTTACACCAAAAAGAATTTACTTTTGGACAGGCCCAAAACAGGTGATAGTGGTTCTCTAGTTCCTTCAGCAGCTGGAAGAGCCTGAATGATGAGACTTCTGAACAGGTGTAATTAAAGATCTACTAACAGTCTTCCATCCAAACGTTCTCCAGAAGGTTGAGCTCCATATCTTCCATGAAATTCACAATATTGTAACCAAACTTCTTCTGGAATGCAGCTATTAGTCTCACATTCCCATTTTTGTTTCATGTAGGTAGTGCTCGCTATTTCAGCCTCCTGAAGTCCTCTATATACTCTTGAAATGACTTTAAGCCCCGAATGTGTTCTACAGGCGCTTATAAAAACGTTCAATAGGTTGTTATCGAATGCCTTGTGACTCTCTAACATAGAACTACAGATGGCCGCCCGCCCTGCGCCCGGTTCTGCTCCAGGTTTCTTCCCAGTAATCGGGGAGTTGTTCCTGGCCACAGCCCGCTTGGTGGATCCTGTTGGGTCTCTAAACTCTGGTGTACAGTCATAGACCTGCTCTATATATAAAACGTCCTGAGATAACTTCTGTTGTGATTTGATGCTATACAAAAATAAATAAATTGAATGTAATGTAATGTAATGTGATGGCGTACCTGAAGAAATCTAAAAAGTCCTTCTCATTTAACCCAAATAGTCTTTTCAATGTCTGAAAGTCAGTCAATGTCCGCTGGTTGACAAAGGTACCGTATGAGGAGAGGCCTCGATTAGCCCAACCCTTATAGCTTGCATCCATTTCATTTGGGGTGAAATCGAGGTCATGGGGTCACCAATTCAGAATCTTCATCTCTTCAAGTAAGCCACTCTTAGTGATGATATTTAACCATCATTTCAAAGATAAATTAATCCATCTGTTACCTGTTTCCATCAGATTTGTAATAAGTCTTTTGTCCCCTGGCCGTGCCTGAATTGGGACTGTCCCAGATATATTCCCTTCAATTCCTTTCCATCTAGCTTGGTAATCAGAATTACACCAACAATACAAAGTCCTCAATTGGGCCGATATATAATCATTTTTTAGGCAAGGGAGTGCAAATCCTCCCTTATTCTTTACCAATTGAAGAGTGTGAAATCTTACCCTTGGTTTTTTCCCTTGCCAAATACAGTATAACGTGAAATCAATTTATCCCATTCATTGAATTGTTTATCAGTTATTTCAATTGGCAGAGTCTGAAACAGATATAGTACCCTAGGCAAGATATTCATTTTTACTGACTCGATTCTTGACTCAAAACTTAATATTGGAATTAGATTCCATCTATTTATGTCTTCCTTTATTTTCTGATTTAACAGATTAAAATTTAAGACATACAATTTTGTAATTGGGATGTTTACTCCTACATGTAGATATCTAATGTGATCCAAATCCCAGTTTAATTGAAACTTAGAACTTACGGTCTGGCTAGGCTTGTAATTGAAACTTAAAATTTGGGTCTTTAAAATATTGAATTTATAACCTGAAATGGAACTAAAAACCTCCAAAAATGACATTAATTTAGAAATTGAGCTCTCAGAAAAACACATTTTAGACACCTAAAAAACTAAATTACAACAATATTTTATATTACAATTACAAAAAAATATATATATAACTCAATAAATGAATTTGCCATTAAATATAAAAAAATATTTCTGCCGTTTCTGTAATTTGCTTCTTTATCTATTTACCTCTTTATTAATTTTTAAATGTATTTTTTATTTATTTATTAAAAATGTATTACTAAATTTATTCATGCATTTTCTAATCTGTGTATTTATGTATTAATTAATTTATTATTTTCTCTTTGCATTTCCCCCCCTAATTATTTCCCCCAGATTAATTCACTTCTGTATTATTTTCTATATATTCTTTGGATTAAGAATTTATTTTTGAATTATCTTTATCTATTTAAAAAAAAAGTTTATTCATTCATTTTTAAATTCATGTATTTATTTATTTCTGTAATATTTTCATTATATTCTTTGGATTATGGATTATTTTTTAAATGTATTTATTTATTTTTGCATTATTTTTCATTTATTTAAAATTCATTTTTAAATGTATTCATTCATTTTTTAATTAATTAATTAATTAATTAATTAAATAATTTTGCATCCCCCCCGTATCAATTTCTGTATTATTTTTTTATATTCTTTTTCACGTCATGTTCTTCAGTAGAGTGAACAGAGTTGAAACTATTCTAATATTATTTAATGGCATATTAATTATTTCTTGAGTTATTTATTTTTTATTTTGGCAGCTTCCGTCCTCCATGAGATTCGCTTCAGGTCCTAAAAGCTATAAAGTCACATCCTGTGAATATTTTATGCTACTTATCAGCAACTGTGCAGCTCTACGGAGCTTTTTAGCCTCTTTTAGCTCAGAGTTTTGTTTAAATTGGCACATTTCCTGTCTGGTTCAGTCTCCAGTATTTTCAGAATAAAAGCTCTGCTATCAGTGTGTCCAGAGATAACGTAGCATCGTCTCTCAGGATGCCGTCATCCAGCTGAGGGCGGCGCTGACCTCCAGTAAGACAGAAGACGTGTTGGTGGATCAGGATCTGACCGCCGCCAGAAACCAGGTGAACAGGAAGACCCACGCGCTCCGCGACCAGCTGACTCAGGCTCACACAGCGGCGAGGAAGCAGCTGACCGAGCTCACCGTCCAGAGCGACGCCGCCGCCAAGAAACTGCAGGCGGTCATCGCCAAGGTGACACACGTCCGTCTCACATCCTGTCTGTCCACAGCCGAGTCCTCTCAGTGCTCACTGGTCCTTTCTCTCGGTGCTGATCATCCAGGGTCAGAGGGTTCTACGAGTGGCTGACATGTGTCACAAGCTGGAGAGTGTCTCGTCATCATTCCCTTCAGAGGACCAGAGACCGGAGACAACTGGACCTGAGACGGAGACAACTGGACCTGAGACGGAGAAAACTGGACCTGAGACGGAGACAACTGGAAGTGAGACGAAGGAACCAGTAAAGGTAGGAACAGATTCAGAGTTCAACTTTCGTCCTCCTCAATGACGACACGTTGGGCGTTTATACAACATCAGTCTCCTGGCGAGGAGAGAACAGAGTGATGCCGACGAGACGTAGGCGAAGACGACGGGACGAGACGTAGGTGACTACGGGACGTAGGCGACTACGGGACGTAGGCGAAGACGACGGGACGTGACGTAGGCGAAGACGACGGGACGAGACGTAGGTGACTACGGGACGTAGGCGAAGACGACGGGACGTGACGTAGACGAAGACGACGGGACGAGACGTAGGTGACTACGGGACGTAGGCGAAGACGACGGGACGTGACGTAGGCGAAGACGACGGGACGTAGGTGAAGACGACGGTACGAGACGTAGGTGACTACGGGACGTAGGCGACTACGGGACGTAGGCGAAGACGACGGGACGTGACGTAGGCGAAGACGACGGGACGTAGGTGAAGACGACGGTACGAGACGTAGGTGACTACGGGACGTAGGCGAAGACGACGGGACGTAGGTGACGACGACGGTATGGGACGTAGGTGACGATGGAACGGGACGTAGGTGATGATGACGGTACGGGACGTAGGTGAAGACGACGGTACGGGACGTAGGTGAAGACGACGGTACGGGACGTAGGTGAAGACGACGGTACGGGACGTAGGTAATGACGACGGGACGGGACGTAGGTGAAGACGACGGTACGGGACGTAGGTAATGACGACGGGACGGGACGGGAGTGATGATGACGGGATGGGACGGGACGTAGGTGATGGCGACACTTTAGTCAAATACACAATGTAACAAAAAGACAAACCTTTGGTTCAGATTTTCAGGTGAAATGAAAAGTTTAATACTGGACCGTGATTGGCTCCAGACTAGTTGTGATGTCACTCATCCTGCTTGTAGGTACAACCTTTCACCTGTGAGCTCAGAGGAGTTTTCCTCCTGCAGCAGATGAACCAAGCTCAAACGTCAAACAGTTCGGACTTCTCCAGCAGCTATAGTGGAAGTTTATAGTAAAGTGTTGCCTTCACTGACCTCTGTGTCTGCAGGAGTTCTCAGAGTTGCAGCAGGTGACGAGGAGCATCAACACTTGTGTGCTGCAGCGAGAAGCTCTGAGGAGACAGAGAGACGATCTGAACCGAGAGAACCAGCAGCTGAGGCTCCTGCTGCGTCAGCACCTGGACGCCATGACGGTCGGCGAGCACGACCTCGACGGACGCCACGCTCTGCTCACTGCGTACCGTGCCCCGACCACCTCGGTCCCGGCAGACACCGGCAGACGCCACAACGTCATCGAGGCCGCTCACATTGTCAAACACTCGCTGTGACTGCAGAGCTGGAATATAACAGACAGAAGGGATGAAACCCGACAGCCGTGTCTCCCAAACAATAAATCACATGTTCAATACTTTATTATTAATACTTTAAATCACATGTTCTTATACTTTATTATTAATACTTTAAATCACATGTTCTTATACTTTGTCATTTCATTACAATCATTTTGTTTTCATTGATAAAATATTAAAAATAAACTCAGATTTATGTGAAAAAATTATAAATTCAAGGTTTGCTTACTCAACTTTTCTCGGCTGCTTTCGACCTGATCGACGACGACGACAGGACGTAGGTGAAGACGACAGGACGTAGGTGAAGACGACAGGACGTAGACGAAGAAGACGACAGGACGTAGACGAAGAAGACGACAGGACGTAGACGAAGAAGACGACAGGACGTAGACGAAGAAGACGACAGGACGTAGACGAAGAAGACAGGACGTAGACGACGACGACAGGACGTAGACGAAGACGACAGGACGTAGACGACAGGACGTAGACGAAGACGACAGGACGTAGACGAAGACGACAGGACGTAGACGACAGGACGTAGACGAAGACGACAGGACGTAGACGAAGACAGGACGTAGACGAAGACAGGACGTAGACGACAGGACGTAGACGAAGACGACAGGACGTAGATGAAGACGACAGGACGTAAACGACGACGACAGGACGTAGGTGAAGACGACAGGACGTAGGTGAAGACGACAGGACGTACGTAGGTGAAGACGACTACAGGATGTAGGTAAAGACGACAGGACTTAGGTGAAGACAGGACGTAGGCGACGACGACAGGACGTAGGCGAAGACGACAGGGTGAAGACGACAGGACGTAGGCGAAGACGACAGGGTGAAGACGATAGGACGTAGGCGACGACAGGACGTAGGCGACGACGACAGGACGTAGGCGAAGACGACAGGGTGAAGACGACAGGACGTAGGCGAAGACGACAGGGTGAAGACGACAGGACGTAGGCGACGACAGGACGTAGGCGACGACAGGACGTAGGTGAAGACGAAAAGACGCAGACAGGACGTAGGTGAAGACGACGACAGGACGTAGGTGTCTTCTGACCACCAGCGGCAGAATCGGGTTCATATCTTGAAACCGTGATCCAGGACCGAGATACGTGATCCAGGACCGTGGTCCAGGACTAGGACAGGTGGTCCTCACAGTTCTGGACCAGACTTTTGGACTTGAATATTGTCCTCGTGTGTCTCCTCGTCAACGGTTTAAAGGTCTGAAAAAATCAGCAAAATCTTCACATTACAAAAAAGGTTGCCTCAGCTTTTATTTTGGCGGTTCACTTCCTGAGTGAGGACACAGAATGACGAGCGGAGCAGCAGCCTCTGTACAGGTACACCATTTAATAGTTATTATAGACATTTTATATACATTTCAACAGTTGTATTCTGCTATGTGGTACAATCTTTAAAATCTGCTGTTTCATAGTTCAGAAATCAAAAAAAAAAAAATTACAAAACTCATCAAAACTCGCAAACTGATCAGAACTTTATTTTCTCCATTTTTCTGGAAGACTAGAAAAAATACTTTTATCGTATTAATCATGCATTACACAAACAGAAAGAGTCTTTAGGTACACAGGAAGTCGTAGCGTGGGGGGAGAGAAAAATAAAGATCTGTGATCCATCAGGAGACGCTCGAGTTACAAATCCCTTCACTTTAAAAAACTATTCAATTAAAACAAAAACACTACGTCTGGTCGGGGTGTCGGCCAATCAGGTGGCAGCTTTATGTGGTCGGAAACCCGCCCCAGGAGGCGTCTGATTGGACCGTTTCTCCTGGAGCTCAAACCGCCTTTTCTCTCCTTATGAGGACAAAATGAGATAAATAACTTCACTCCTGATGGTTGAAGCTGCGACGAAGAAAAGTCATATGTACTCAACATGAAGAGAAAACTCACACAGTGATATGAGGAGGAGGAGGAGGAAGAGGAGGAAGAGAAGGAGGAGGAGGAGGAGGAGGAGGAGGAGGAGGAAGAGGAGGAGGAGGAGGAGGAGAAAACTAATAGCAGCATCTCCTGCCTCATGGTCCGTGTCCCCAGCCTCCCCGTTCCACGCTTCCCATTCATTGTCTATGTAAGCAGCCGTGCAGCAATGCATTCTGGTAGCGTGGCGGCGCAATTCGAGAGACGAGGCGTCACGTCGGCCGCTCCTCATTTGCATAAAGTTGAGGTCGAGGCTACTTTATGTAAATCAGGGGCATCAGACGCGACTCGCCGCCTCTGGAAACTCCCTTGAAACTTCAAACTAAACGTTGTCGATGGAACGGTTCGTGCCCACAGCTGCGTTTTTTATTGCGATCTCCTCGCTTCCCAGCGTTGGAAGCTTGATGTGCCGCTACTAGACACCCGATCGGACGAACTCTTTCGCTTTGAAACCGGAACCAACATGGCGGCTCGTTTGGAAACTTTGTTCTTCTACAGCACTGAAATGTGTTTCTGGAAACATTTGATGAGAGACATAACGGTACGTGTCCACAGCGCAGTCCTTTCCACGCTTCCCATTCGTTGTCTACGTAATAAGAAAGTTTCCAAACGAGCCGCCACGTTGGTTCCGGTTTGAGAGCAGCGGCCCACGGAGGGAAAGAGTTCGTCCAATCAGGTGTCTAGTAGCAGCCTGTCAAGCATCCCAACGCTGGGGAAGCGAGGAGATCCCTCGCCATAAAAAACGCCCCTGTGGACACAACCCGTCACTGGGACTGTGGTGCGTTCAGGTACCAGTTTGTAAAGCCAAACACTTCCTAGTTAATTACCAGAAGCCAGTGAAGTTAGAAATGTTCTACAAATGTTTTCTGTTGTAATGGATCTCTTCCTCCTCCTCCTCCTCAGCCAGTCCTCCCTCTCTCATCTACTTCCTACATGACGTGAAACCTCCTCTGAGATCGAGCGTGATGACGGGACGGGGCGGGACGGGAGTGAAGACGACCCAGAATCCTCCTGACGAGACGTTTATAAAAACGATTATAAAAACTAGATTTATTTTACACAAACAGAAAACGTCTGTACGGAACGACAGTAACGCCTGAATCCTTCGCCTGGTTGGTGGTTGAAACGCAGGGCTCCGATTGGCCCTACAGGGGCTGAGGTGGGGGGGGGGGGGGGTGTATTAACCAATCATCTGTCCTCGTTAGGACCGGCGTCCAATCAGCTCAGAGACAGATTCCGATGTTTAACCCGACGTGGTCGTTGGTGATTTAGAAACTAAACCGACACGTTTGAACTTGTTAAAAACAGTAAAAAAGTCTCAATCTGAAAGTTCAGATTTAAAGATTAAAAAACGTAAAATACAACGAAACCTCGACGGGTTAAAACTCCAGATGTTCTGTTCCTTCGTTAGGAACAGCTGGATCTTCTTCTTCTCCTCTGACTGCTGCAGCTGGAGACGCCTTAAAGGAAAAAAACCCTCCGATCTTCTTCTGCTGTTCAGCTCCGACGCGTTTCAACGTGTTTCCTCTCAGGCTGCGTTACCGTTACCGGTTCAGTGTTTCCTCTCAGGCTGCGTTACCGTTACCGGCTGTGTTTCCTCTCAGGCTGCGTTACCGTTACCGGTTCAGTGTTTCCTCTCAGGCTGCGTTACCGTTACCGGTTCAGTGTTTCCTCTCAGGCTGTGTTACCGTTAACGGTTCTGTGTTTCCTCTCAGGCTGCGTTACCGTTAACGGTTCTGTGTTTCCTCTCAGGCTGCGTTACCGTTAACGGCTCTGTGTTTCCTCTCAGGCTGCGTTACCGTTAACGGCTCTGTGTTTCCTCTCAGGCTGCGTTACCGTTAACGGTTCTGTGTTTCCTCTCAGGCTGCGTTACCGTTAACGGCTCTGTGTTTCCTCTCAGGCTGCGTTACCGTTAACGGCTCTGTGTTTCCTCTCAGGCTGCGTTACCGTTAACGGTTCTGTGTTTCCTCTCAGGCTGCGTTACCGTTAACGGCTCTGTGTTTCCTCTCAGGCTGTGTTACCGTTAACGGCTCTGTGTTTCCTCTCAGGCTGCGTTACCGTTAACGGTTCTGTGTTTCCTCTCAGGCTGTGTTACCGTTAACGGCTCTGTGTTTCCTCTAAGGCTGTGTTACCGTTAACGGCTCTGTGTTTCCTCTCAGGCTGTGTTACCGTTAACGGCTCTGTGTTTCCTCTCAGGCTGCGTTACCGTTACCGGTTCAGTGTTTCCTCTCAGGCTGCGTTACCGTTACCGGTTCAGTGTTTCCTCTCAGGCTGCGTTACCGTTACCGGTTCAGTGTTTCCTCTAAGGCTGCGTTACCGTTACCGGTTCAGTGTTTCCTCTAAGGCTGCGTTACCGTTACCGGTTCAGTGTTTCCTCTAAGGCTGCGTTACCGTTACCGGTTCAGCGCAGGTTTTTTTCTGGTTGATGTTTCGCAGAGAAACGTAAGGTTTGTTTCTTGTGGTCGGTTTCCTCGGTGACGTCTAACAGGTGTCAGCACACGGATATTCAAACCGTTCGCTGACGGGGGACGAACTCGCAGAAAAAAGCCCCGTTAACTTCCGTTTAACATTTTTTTTGTTTTAGCGGTGTTGTGAACGCACCCTCCTTTAGTTTAGCAGCATGGAACAACAACAACAAGAGACGTTTCTCAAGACACAAAGACGTTTCTGAGAGAGTTTGGGAAGAAACACAGAATGCCAACTAGACTAGTCGCCTCGTGGTCGTATCCCTCCGCCAGCCGGTCACGCCGTTACACCCGCCGTCGCTCCAAAACGTCATTTGATCCTGAAATCGTCACAATTTCTCAATTAATCGATCAGTTGTTTGGTCTATAAAACCCCTCAGAGTTATTCAGTTTACTGTCAGAAAATATTCACACTTGCAATCAGAATTTAGACTTTTTAAAAACGGACTCAAAATGATTCATCGATTATCATTATTATTAATAGTCGACAACTTATGGAGTAATTGTTGCAGCTCCACCTTCGACCACCACGGACAGGACGGACGGCCGGACGGACGACCTGAAAACACCACGCCGGCGCCCCAGAAGTGATGCTGCGTTCAGGTGACGTAGATCAGACTGGATATATTCAGTTGTCCTACAATATGGATATCGAGGTATTTGGCAAAAACAAACATCGTGATTAGGGCTGTCATATTAAAATATTTAATCACTCATTTCTATCTGTTCTAAATGAACCTTAAAGGAGATTAGTCCAGTATTTAATCCTCGTATCAACATGGGAGTGGACAAATATGCTGCTTTATGCATAATGTATATATATATTTATTATTGTAATTCAATGAACAACACAAACCAATGACAATGATGTCTGTAAAGAGGAGACTCGTGGGTACCCATAGAACCCATTTACATTCACTGATCTTAATTTAGTGGAAGTTCAGAGCGTTATTTAACCTCCTTCATGACCAGCTAGTGTGACCTGGTTGGTACCGATGGATTCATCAGGTTCTAGAGTTTACTATGACACCAGGATCGGACTCTTCTTCTGCCTTTCTTTTGGACATTTTCTGATTTTTTTTGGGACATTTTTTTAGACAGCAGCCCTCACACATTCACACATCTGGAGGTCAGAGGTCAAGGGATCCCTTTGAAAATGGCCATTACAGTTTTTCTTCGTCAAAATGTAGAGTAACTTTGGAGCGTTATTTAACCTCCTTCATGAGCAGCTAGTGTGACCTGGTTGGTACCGATGGATTTATCAGGTTCTGTAGTTTCAGATGATACCAGGATTTAAAACTGAGCCGCTACCTAAAACCTAAAAATCACAAATTGCTTTAAAATAATTTGTGGCGTTAAAACGAATGTGCGTTATTACCTCCGACAGCCCTGATCGTGATGTTTGATATTTCCTCCGTATCGCCGTACCGACTCCGAGAGGACCGACGCGGCGTTCACACGACGAGCGACGCAGCGAGTGAGTCGTTTTCTGATGGAAGCCGGAGACACTAAGCTACAGAGGTGGCGGCGGCAGACGAGTCAAAGTCGAGCCGGCCTCGACGTTCCTCAGCGCTCCAATAACGAAGACGAAGTTTAGTTTGGTTCCCCGTCTCTCTCTCTCTCTCTCTCCACACAGCTCCATCTAAAAGATGGAAAAAGAACTCGCCGTTAGCGAGCCGACGGCGCCGTTTGACCACAGAGCTACGTCGTCGACGAGCGCTGTAGCACCACTTCAACGGGCAACACTTTACACTCGTAGTGTCGCTTCAAAGTTCAGTGAAGATTGAAGGGGGGGGGGGTTAAAACGCCGACCGTTGAACGACCCCGAGTCCAGCTGGCGACCTTTGTTGCGTCCGTCATCTCACTGCGTCAGTCGTCAACACACACCGCTGCCTTCACTGAGAGGAATAAACGCCAAAACCTGAAAACGGTTTCTGCTGTCCAACATCTGGACGACGAGTGAAACGCTGGACGACGAATGAAACGCAGAACGCCACGAGAGCCGACTCCGGGGGATTCTTCCTTTAAAGGTGGAGGTCAGGAGGTCGGACTAGTGTTGACACCAGGGAGGGGGTGGGGCTTCATGTAGTGTCATCAGGACTCAGTGGACGACAGGGTGATGACATCACGGGACAGGTGAGCTGCTCAGTGTCCACCTGCTGAACGTCTCCCAGAGTCCTCAGTCAGCCAGAGGACACGACACAGCTGAGTGTGTGTGTGTGTGTGTGTGTTCAGTCTTTCATTAATATATAATCTGTGTTCAGAGACCTGAACAGACCTGAATACTGCTTGTGTCTCTCTCTGTCTCTGTCTCTGTCTCTGTCTGTGTCTGTCTGTCCCTCGCCCCGCGGTCCTCCACCCTCTCCTCCTCCTCCTCCTCTTCGTCGTCTACACGTAGACCCTGGCGAGGGCGTCGGCGCCGGCGGAAGCGATGTAGGCCTTGGAGGGGTGGAAGGCCACGTCGTAGATGGCCTCCTCGCTCTTCTTCCGGTGAGCCGTGATCTCCTGAACACACGTTTTACTGTCCAGGTTCCACAGACGCAGGGAGCAGTCATGACCTGAGGAGGAGGAGGAGGAGGAGGAGGAAGAGGAGGAGGAGGAGGAAGAGGAAGAGGAGGGAGGAAGAGAAAAAGAACTGCATGTTTAGTTTGTACTAATGACTGTAGAAGACCTATAAGATTTGACATATATACTTTATATATACACTTTATATATACTTCATATATATGTGTGTGTGTGTGTGTGTGTGTGTGTGTGTGTGTGTGTGTGTGTGTGTGTGTGTGTGTAATCCTGGGGGGTGTTTCTTACTTCCAGACATCAGGTAGATGCCGTTAGGATCAACAGCCAGACTGGTCACTGCATCCAGGTGAGCCACCATAGCATGGATCACTTTACCTGCACACACACACAGATACAGGTAAGTAAGTCAGACAGACAGGTGAACAGGTGAACAGCAAGGCTCTACCAACACTGACCTCTACATCTAAACAACAATTAGAAAGAAAACTTTAGTCTGAGATTAATTCATCTGCTCTCCTCTTCCTCCTGTCTGTGCTCCTCTTCATCACCTGGTGGAGACTAGAGACGGACTCACCTGACTTGTTATCGTAGAACTTGATCTGTCGGTCTTCGTGAGCGGTGATGGTGACCGGCAGCGTGGGATGACTGACCACCTTATTGATATGATTGGACCCCGGGAGGGCTGAGAGGAGGAGGGAGGGGGGGGGAGGGGAGGGGGAGGAGGTGGAGGAGGAGGAGGAGGAGGAGGAGGGGGGAGGGGAGGGGAGGGGGGGGAGGGGAGGGGGAGGAGGAGGAGGAGGGGGAAGAGGGGGGGGAGGGGAGGGGGGGGGGGGGGGGTTAAAAGAAGAGAAAGAAAAAGAAAATCATTTTAGTACAAATTACACATTATTGCCAATTTCTAGCTTTTTTAAAAATTTTTATGTTTAGTCACAAATGGGCTTCCGTAGATCCAGCTTCTGTTTCATATTAACATGAACTGTTTATTAATTAAACTGTGTGTGTGCGTGTGCGTGAGACGTACTGCCTTCTCCCTGCCCCTTCAGCACCAGTGTATTCTGGGAAGTCTCCAGGTTGTACACCACCACATCTCCGCTGTTGAAGGACGCCACCATGTGGGCGGGGTCACACCCGTTGAAGTCCACCGACGTGGGGACCCCGTGCTCTACAAACACACAGATCAACACGTCATTAAGTTGTGGTGTCCTCGCCGTCCTCCGCTGGGGGCGGGGGGGCTCTCAGCTCGCCGTCCTCACCGTTGTTTGTGTTGAAAGTGCTGATGCAGGGGTTCTTCTCCGTCGGGTTCCACAGTTTCACCGTTCCGTCGGCCGAGCAGGACAGGAGGCGGTTCTTGATGCCGCTGTAAGCCAATCCCCACACGGCGTCCGTGTGTCCCAACCACGACCCCGCCAGGACGCTGGGATCTGATTGGACGAGGGGGAAAAGAGTGGGCGGGGGTGGGGGGGTCTGTTATTGAACTGTATAGAACAGATTTTGTTCCGTCTCTCTGAGAACCAACAAGTGGACAGACAGAGGGTGTTTCTGGGAAGTGAAGACAAAGAAAGGACATTTTTCAATAGTGAGGACAGTTTTAAAGAATGAAGACAATTTGGAGAAGGGAGGACATTTTTAAAAGAAAGGACATTTTTCAAGAGCGAGGACATTTTTATAAAGTGAGGACATTCTTGAAAAGGGATAATATTTGTAGAGAGTGAGGACATTTTTCAATAGCAAGGACGTCTTTGAAAAATGGGGACACTTAAAGGAAAGGACATTTTTGCAGAGTGGAGAGTGAAAACAGTTTTAGAAACTGAAGACATTTTGGAGAAGCGAGGACACTTTGAACGGTAAAGACACTTTTGGAAAGTGAGGACACTTATAAGAAAGGACATTTTTTAGTGAAGACGTTTTTACACTTTCGGAGAGTTGGGACATTTTTCAATAGTAATCTTTGGAAAATGGGGACACCTAAAGGAAAGGACACTGTTGTAGAGTTCAGATTTGGAGACATGGGACATTTTTAGAAGAGTGAAGACAATTTTGGAAACTGGAGACATTTTGGAGAAGCGAGGACATTTCGAACGGTAAAGACACTTTTGGAAAGTGAGGACACTTTTATAAGAAAGGACACTTTTGGAGACGTGGGACATTTTTAGAATAGTGAGGACAGTTTTGTGAAGTATGAACATTTTTTGGAAATTGAGGACATTTTTTAACATCAAGCACGTCTTAGGAAAATGGGGACACTTAAAGGAAAAGACATTTGGAGGATCGGGACATTTTTAAAGAGTGAAGACAATTTTGGAAACTGAAGACATTTTGGAAAAGCAAGGACAGTTTGAACAGTGAAGACACTTTTGGAAAGTGAGGACACTTTTATAAGAAAGGACACTTTTGAAGAGGTGGGACATTCTTTGACTATTTTAGACATTTTGGAAAAGTGGGGACATTTTTGAAGATATTTTGGATAAGGGATAATATCTGTAGAGAGTGAGGACATTTTTATAAAGTGAGGACATTCTTTAAAGGAATAATATCTGTAGAGAGTGAGGACATTTTTTAGTGAAGACGCTTTTAAAGAATATTCTTGTTAATATTTTTGTTGTTGTTTGTATCTTTTAGTCGGGACATTTCTGGACGGTATTTTTGTCTTTTTGTATGTGACGTCTTTGGACGGTGTGGGACGTTTGATGTTAAAACCAGGACATTTTGTGTGGTCCCTCTTCTTCTGTGGTGGTTTAAAGAGTCCAGACTTGGTGTTAGGGTGTTGAGGTTAGAGCAGGAGGACAGATGTGCGTACCGTAGGTGTCGTAGGGGTCCACGTTGGAGCTGGGGATGTTCCACCACTGGATGGTCGAGTCGATGCCTCCGCTGAAACACTGTTCGCCGCTGGACGTCATCGCCAACGACAACACGGGACCGCTGGAGACACGGAGATCACATACGTCACATCAACTGTGTCTCACTGTGGAGACGAGACTCCGCTGGATCCAATGAGTCCAACTGTGTTCATGTGTGATGATGTTCGTCCCCATAGGAGACATGAAACGTGACCTCACTGTAGAAAATGGTATCAAGCCCAAAACTGCTGAGACATTACAGAGCAGGGGGATGACCATCATATACGTCTACCATCACGTACATCTACCATCACGTACGTCTACCATCACGTACGTCTACCATCACGTACGTCTACCATATATATGTCTACCATCACGTACGTCTACCATCACGTACTTCTACCATCACGTACTTCTACCATCACGTACGTCTACCATCACGTACGTCTACCATCACGTACGTCTACCATATATATGTCTACCATCACGTACGTCTACCATATATATGTCTACCATCACGTACGTCTACCATCACGTACGTCTACCATCACGTACGTCTACCATCACGTACGTCTACCATATATATGTCTACCATATATATGTCTACCATCACGTACGTCTACCATCACGTACTTCTACCATCACGTACTTCTACCATCACGTACGTCTACCATCAATACGTCTACCATATATATGTCTACCATCACGTACGTCTACCATATATATGTCTACCATCACGTACGTCTACCATCACGTACGTCTACCATCACGTACGTCTACCATCACGTACGTCTACCATATATATGTCTACCATCACGTACGTCTACCATCACATACGTCTACCATCACGTACGTCTACCATCACGTACGTCTACCATCACGTACGTCTACCATCACGTACGTCTACCATCACGTACTTCTACCATCACGTACGTCTACCATCACGTACGTCTACCATCACGTACGTCTACCATATATATGTCTACCATCACGTACGTCTACCATCACGTACGTCTACCATCACGTACGTCTACCATCATATACGTCTACCATCAATATGTCTACCATCACGTACGTCTACCATATATATGTCTACCATCACGTACGTCTACCATATATATGTCTACCATCACGTACGTCTACCATCACGTACGTCTACCATCACGTACGTCTACCATCACGTACGTCTACCATATATATGTCTACCATCACGTACGTCTACCATCACGTACGTCTACCATCACGTACGTCTACCATCACGTACGTCTACCATATATATGTCTACCATCACGTACGTCTACCATCACGTACGTCTACCATCACGTACGTCTACCATCACGTACGTCTACCATCACGTACGTCTACCATCACGTACGTCTACCATATATATGTCTACCATCACGTACGTCTACCATCACGTACGTCTACCATCACGTACGTCTACCATCACGTACGTCTACCATCACGTACGTCTACCATCACGTACGTCTACCATCACGTACGTCTACCATCACGTACGTCTACCATCACGTACGTCTACCATCACGTACGTCTACCATCAATACGTCTACCATCAATACGTCTACCATATATATGTCTACCATCACGTACGTCTACCATCACGTACGTCTACCATCACGTACGTCTACCATATATATGTCTACCATATATATGTCTACCATCACGTACGTCTACCATCACGTACATCTACCATCACGTACGTCTACCATCACGTACATCTACCATCACGTACGTCTACCATCACGTACATCTACCATCACGTACGTCTACCATCACGTACGTCTACCATCACGTACGTCTACCATCACGTACGTCTACCATCACGTACGTCTACCATCACGTACTTCTACCATCACGTACGTCTACCATCACGTACGTCTACCATCACGTACGTCTACCATATATATGTCTACCATCACGTACGTCTACCATCATGTACGTCTACCATCAATATGTCTACCATCACGTACGTCTACCATATATATGTCTACCATCACGTACGTCTACCATCACGTACGTCTACCATCACGTACGTCTACCATCACGTACGTCTACCATATATATGTCTACCATCACGTACGTCTACCATCATGTACGTCTACCATCACGTACTTCTACCATCACGTACGTCTACCATCACGTACGTCTACCATCACGTACGTCTACCATCACGTACGTCTACCATCACGTACGTCTACCATCACGTACTTCTACCATCACGTACGTCTACCATCATGTACGTCTACCATATATATGTCTACCATCACGTACGTCTACCATCACGTACGTCTACCATATATATGTCTACCATATATATGTCTACCATCACGTACGTCTACCATCACGTACGTCTACCATCACGTACGTCTACCATCACGTACGTCTACCATCACGTACGTCTACCATCACGTACTTCTACCATCATATACGTCTACCATATATATGTCTACCATCACGTACGTCTACCATCACGTACGTCTACCATCACGTACGTCTACCATCACGTACGTCTACCATCACGTACGTCTACCATCACGTACTTCTACCATCATATACGTCTACCATATATATGTCTATCATCACGTACGTCTACCATCACGTACGTCTACCATCACGTACGTCTACCATCACGTACGTCTACCATCAATACGTCTACCATATATATGTCTACCATCACGTACGTCTACCATCACGTACGTCTACCATCACGTACGTCTACCATCACGTACGTCTACCATCACGTACGTCTACCATCAATACGTCTACCATCAATACGTCTACCATCACGTACGTCTACCATCAATACGTCTACCATCACGTACGTCTACCATCAATACGTCTACCATCACGTACGTCTACCATCACGTATAGTGGGTCTTGGGGGGTTAATGAACCCTGATGAGGTTGTGTTCAGATACGTACACGTGGGCTCTGAAAGTGTAGACGGGCTCCACATCAAAAGAGGCACTTCTGTAAGACAGAAAGACAGAAACATCCAGACTGTTATTGAACACCACATCATCATCATCATCATCTTCATCTTCTTCTTCTTCATCACCCCTGCTACTACTGTTTAACCAGCCGGAGCTCTGAGCTCTGAGCTCTGTTCTGGTGCTCCGTGCTGCAGTAAACCCTGAGGGGATTATGATAGTGGAGTCGGGACACTGATGCGTCCGGATTTGAAGTTGAGCTGAATAATGTCAGAACGCGGCGCGGAGCAGGAAATGAGATGCTAATGCTGAAGGATCCATCAGGTGTTAGAAAGAGGGGGATTGTCCTCTGAAGCAGAGAGAATCCACAGACTAGAGCTGCACTGAGTGAAGGAAACACACTGTCTGTGATCTGCAGGGAATACGACGGCAGCGGCGCCAGGTGGAACTCTACGGCCCCACGCCATCCTAGTTAAAGATTAAAGTTAGAGCTCTCTGCAGATACTGAGCTTCATCTGTTCTTGTAAAATGTGCGGTGTTGTCGGTAACACCGGTGTTATTAACACCGTCACATCCCTTCAAGTATAGACAGAGGTGGAAGTACTCGGATACTTTAAAGCTGTGGTTGGTGTACCACCGGTGGTACGTGGGCTCCCTCTAGTGGGACGCAGAGGAATCTCTGAAGTATTTTTAAAAAATGAAATAAAATTCATTTAAAACCATGTAATACTAATATGAACATTCCTCATGATACCTATGATAAATACCTCCACCATGAGATCATTGAAATGGGATTTAAAATAAGTTTGGGCTTTACTGTAATATTTTTATTTTGAAACAAAAAAACGTATTTGCACGCGCTCCTACCACGCCACGCAGCAGCTGCGTAGTCGGGTAGTAGTGCGTGCAAAACATCCGATACTGTGCTCATGTACTCGTACTCGCAAAACGGCTCCGATACCACTTTACAGCAGCATCTTTCGGGTCGTCCCGTTCCTCCTCCCCGGCGCACCGCCTCGTATGCGGGACTCCCCAGCCTGCCGTGTGTCGCTCACACCCTCCTTTAGGCACAGAGAAGTACTCGTATCGGTACTCGGTATCGGAGAGTACCCAGATGTAAGTACTTGTACTCGTAATGGCGGTACTTGGAGAGACAAATATTTTCTGAGGGGGTATGTGATGGAAAAAGTTTGAGAACCGCTGCTTTAAAGTAAAAGTAGAAATAGCTCAGTCTAAAAATACTCCACTAAAAATGTTCCTCTGGACGAGTCTGAAGTGTTTCTACTAGTAGTGAGCATCCTCTAATCCTACTGGATCAACCACACTGAGGTTATTCTGCCTGAGTGGTGAGAGTTTGTAAACAGATGTTTAGATATATGAGTTCAGCTATCACCGAAACTCATCAACACTCTGACTGGGACCAATAGATTACATCATAGTTCTCCTTAAATGAACTCCAGTAACACCGGCCTATCAGAGTACCGGTTCAGAGTACCGGTTCAGAGTACCGGCTCAGAGTACCAGCTCAGAGTACCAGCTCAGAGTACCGGTTTAGAGTACCGGCTCAGAGTACCGGTTCAGAGTACCGGCTCAGAGTACCGGCTCAGAGTACCGGCTCAGAGTACCGGTTTAGAGTACCGGCTCAGAGTACCGGCTCAGAGTACCGGCTCAGAGTACCGGTTCAGAGTACCAGCTCAGAGTACCGGTTTAGAGTACCGGCTCAGAGTACCGGCTCAGAGTACCGGCTCAGAGTACCGGCTCAGAGTACCGGTTCAGAGTACCGGTTCAGAGTACCGGCTCAGAGTACCGGCTCAGAGTACCGGCTCAGAGTACCGGCTCAGAGTACCAGCTCAGAGTACCGGTTTAGAGTACCGGCTCAGAGTACCGGCTCAGAGTACCGGCTCAGAGTACCGGCTCAGAGTACCGGCTCAGAGTACCGGTTCAGAGTACCGGCTCAGAGTACCGGTTTAGAGTACCGGCTCAGAGTACCGGCTCAGAGTACCGGCTCAGAGTACCGGCTCAGAGTACCGGCTCAGAGTACCGGCTCAGAGTACCGGTTCAGAGTACCGGCTCAGAGTACCGGTTTAGAGTACCGGTTCAGAGTACCAGCTCAGAGTACCGGCTCAGAGTAACTGTTCAGGTGTGTGTGCTGTACTTTTTGGCAGGGACGGTCTTGGTGAGGTTCCACAGTTTGAGGGTGTGGTCCTCGGACACGGTGACCAGACAGGGCTCCACGGGGTGGAAGGCCAGCGCTCGGACGCCGTCGAAGTGGCTCCGCAGCGTGTACTTGGGGTTCCACGTCTTCCTGAACGAAGACTCCTTATTGGACGGCAGCTGAAGGTCAGTGACAGATCACAGATAACGGGGTTAGAGGTCAACGATGAATGTGTCCTGAACCGAAGCTGCGGGCGGCGTAGTTGGTGTGTCTTACATCGTAGCTGTAGTCTGTTTCGTCGTTGGTGACGGTGAGGTCGGCGAGGTCGCCCAAACCCAGCACGCTCTCCAACACGTCGTCTGAGCCCCCCAACAGGAAGGACTTCCCCCCGCCGGGAGGAAATGGGAGAGGCTCCGCTGCAGAGACACATTTTACTTTAACACAAGAGTTTTATACAGATTAACAGTAGAATCCCCCTCACCCATAGAGCATATACAGACGTAGGCAAAGTTGTTGGTAACGTTCCGTTAAAGAGAGAAAAACCCACAATGGTCACTGAAATAACTTGAAACTGACAAAAGTAATAATAAATAATTTACTGAAAATGAACTAATGAAAATCAGATATTGTTTTTGAATTGTGGTTCAACAGAATCATTTTAAAAAACAAACTGATGAAACTGGCCTGGACAAAAAATGATGGTACCCCTAGAAAAGATGTAAAATAATGTGACCATAGGGACATGTTAAACTAAGGTGTGTCCTGTAATTAGCATCACAGGTATCTTCAAACTTGTAATCAGTCAGTCTGCCTATTTAAAGGGTGAAAAGTAGTCACTGTGCTGTTTGGTATCATGGTGTGTACCACACTGAACATGGACCACAGAAAGCTAAGGAGAGAGTTGTCTCAGGAGATCAGAAAGAACATTATAGACCTTCATGTTAAAGGTAAAGGCTATAAGACCATCTCCAAGCAGCTTGATGTTCCTGTGACTACAGCTGCACATATTATTCAGAAGTTTAAGGTCCATGGGACTGTAGCCTACCTCCCTGGACGTGGCCGCAAGAGGAACATTGATGACATATTGAAGAGACGGATAATACGAATGGTAACCAAAGAGCCCAGAACAACTTCCAAAGAGATTAGAGGTGAACTCCAAGGTCAAGGTACATCAGTGTCAGATCGCACCATCCGTCGCTGTTTGAGCCAAAGTGGACTTAATGGAAGACAACCGAGGAGGACACCAAATCATAAAGAAGCGAGACTGGAATTTTCCAAAATGCATATCGACAAGCCACAAAGCTTCTGTGAGAATGTCCTTTGGACAGATGAGACAAAACTGGAGCTTTTTGGCAAGTCACATCAGCTCTATGTTCACAGACGAAGAGATGAAGCATCCAAAGAAAAGAACACTGTACCTAATGTGAAACATGGAGGAGGCCCGGTTATGTTATGGGGCTGCTTTGTTGCATCTGGCACAGGGTGTCTTGAATCTGTGCAGGGTGCAATGAAATCTCAAGACTATCAAGGCATTCTGGAGCGAAATGTGCTGCCCAGTGTCAGAAAGCTTGGTCTCAGTTGCAGGTCATGGGTCCTCAAACAGGATAATGACCCAAAACACAGCTAAAAACACCCAAGAATGGCTAAGAACAAAACATTGGACTGTTCTGAAGTGGCCTTCTATGAGCCCTGATCTAAATCCTATTGAACATCTGTGGAAGGAGCTGAAACATGCTGTCTGGAGAAGGCACCCTTCAAACCTGAGACAGCTGGAGCAGTTTGCTCACGAGGAGTGGGCCAACATACCTGTGGACAGGTGCAGAAGTCTCATTGAGAGTTACAGAAATCACTTGATTGCAGTGATTGCCTCAAAAGGTTGTGCAACAAAATATTAAGTTACGGGTACCATCATTTTTGTCCAGGCCAGTTTCATTAGTTTGTTTTTTTAAATGATTCTGCTGAACCATAATTCAAAAACAATGTCTGATTTTCATTAGTTCATTTTCAGTGAATTTTTATTTATTATTACTTTTGTCAGTTTCAAGTTATTTCAGTGACCATTGTGGGTTTTTCTCTCTTTAACGGAACGTTACCAACAACTTTGCCTACGTCTGTATATATACTATATATATATAGAGGATATAAGTCTAATGCAGTGAGGGCCAAAGTGCAAATGTACCACGGAGTATTAGGGCCACATTGAGCGAAAAAACATCTGAGATTTACAGAAAAAAGTCGTAATATTACGAGAATAAAGAAAATAACACGTAAAATGACTTTATAATATATCAATAAAAATGAAAATGTAAACAAAGAACAGTTCTTCATTTCCATGTTTAAAGCTCCACAGGGAGCCGCTGGAGAGGAGCTGAAGAGACGCAGGATGCTGACCTCTTCCTCTAAACGAATCTCACCGAGATGGAAAACAAACCAGAGTCCGATTCAACCGAACTTAAATTGGCCGCCGTCTCTCACCCCACTCCGTCCCGTCTCCAGAGCTCCGAGCCTCGCCGGCTCCCTCGCCGTCCTCCGCCGTCACCAGGAAGTCAAACTCCTTCAGAGCCTCCTCCGTGTCGGCGTCGTCCTCCGACGCCAAGCCCTCGTTCCCCACCTGCAGGAGGAGGAGGAGGAGAGAAGAAGAATCAGTGAGGAGAGGAGGGAGCAAGGATGGAGGAGAAGGGAGGCAGAGAAAGGAGAAGAGAAAAGGTGGGAGGCACAGATGGAGGAGTGTAGGGAGGGAGGGAGGAAGGATGGGAGGGGAGGAGGAAGAAAGGGAGGGAGGGAAGAATGACGGATGGGAGTGAACAGAACAGATATGAAGAGGAAGAAAGAAAGGGAGAGAGAGAGGAAGGAAGTAAGTAGGGAGGGAGGGAGGAATGAAGGGAGGATGGGAGGGAAGGAGGGGTGAAAGATAACAGAAAAGATAAGAGGGGGAAGAAGGGAAGGAAGGAAGGGAGGGAGAGAGAGAGAGAGAGAAAAAGAGGGAGGAATGAAGGAAGGATGGGAGGGAAGGATGAGTGATAGATAACAGAAAAGATAAGAGGGAGAAGGAAGAAAGGGAGGGAGGAAGGAAGGAAGGGAAGGGGGGAGAGAGGGAGGAATGAAGGTAGGAAGGAAGAAAGGAAGAAAGGGAGGAAAGGAGAGAGAGAGGAAAGAAGGGAGGAGGGAGAGAGAGAGGAAGAAAGGAAGGATGGGAGGGAAGGAGGTAGAAAGGGAGGAATGAAGGAAGGAAGGAAGGAAGGAGGGAGAGAGAGCGGAATGAAGGAAGGATGGGAGTGAAGGAGGGGTGACAGAAAAGATAAGAGGGGGAAGGGAGTGTGTGTGTTTATGTGCGTGTGTGTGTTTGTGTGCGTGCGTGTGCGCCCGTGTGTGTGTGTGTGCGTGTACCTTGGTCTTGTGTTTCTTGGCTCGGGGGTGTTTGTCGGTGATGTCGTCCATCAGGTCTCCCTCCTCGTCCTCGTCTTCGTCGCTGTCCTCTGCGTTCTCCAGGAAGTTGAACGTCTCCAGAACGTCACCTGGACTCCTGCACACATCGACACACACACACAGGTGTGACCTCTGTGTGACCTCTGACCCCCGGTGACCCTCCCTCTCTCTCTCTGTGTGTGTGTGTGTGTGTGTGTGTGTGTACCTCTTGCTGTCCTTGCGGCGCTCCGTTCCGTTGATCAGGTGCTGCAGGTTCTTGTTCTCCACAGAACCGTTCTGCTCAGAGCCCGACAGGCCGAGCAGAGAGCGAACCCTCTGAGTACGAACGTCCAGGATGGTGTCTGTGTAGCCCACTTCCTGTAGGTACCTGCACACACACACACACACACAGTCTCGCATCACTTCCTGTAGGTACCTGGACACACACACAGTCTCACATCACTTCCTGTAGGTACCTGCGCGCACACACACACACACACACACACACACACACACACACAGTCTCACATCACTTCCTGTAGGTACCTGCACACACACACAGTCTCACATCACTTCCTGTAGGTACCTGCACACACACACAGTCTCACATCACTTCCTGTAGGTACCTGGACACACACAGTCTCACATCACTTCCTGTAGGTACCTGGACACACACAGTCTCACATCACTTCCTGTAGGTACCTGGACACACACAGTCTCACATCACTTCCTGTAGGTACCTGCACACACACACAGTCTCACATCACTTCCTGTAGGTACCTGCACACACACACACACACACACACACACACACACATCACTTCCTGTAGGTACCTGGACACACACAGTCTCACATCACTTCCTGTAGGTACCTGCGCGCGCACACACACACACACACACAGTCTCACATCACTTCCTGTAGGTACCTGCACACACACACACACACAGTCTCACATCACTTCCTGTAGGTACCTGCACACACACACACACACAGTCTCACATCACTTCCTGTAGGTACCTGCACACACACACACACACACACACACAGTCTCACATCACTTCCTGTAGGTACCTGCACACACACACACACACACACACAGTCTCACATCACTTCCTGTAGGTACCTGCACACACACACACACACACACACAGTCTCACATCACTTCCTGTAGGTACCTGCACACACACACACACACACACACAGTCTCACATCACTTCCTGTAGGTACCTGCACACACACATACACACACAGTCTCACATCACTGGAAACCAACGATGGGAAAAATAAATCCATTCACGGATGTGTCACTATTTTTATTAACGATTTCTAAACAGATGTTTTGTGTGGAGGTAGAAGGAAGTTACCGCTTTTATTGTGGTAGTCTGAGTAACGTGACGTCATATCTGTTCCATATCCGTCAACCAAAACAAACCTCAGAGTCTAAAACGTTGGAGGGTCGTCGTGGATACGACCTGCACCCTCCCATGTTAAATCCAGCGTGGTAAACACTACACATCCAGTAAAGGATGGAAACACTTTGGGTTTCACACATTGACAGGAAAAGCAGAGCTAGACAGAGCAGAGCTAAAGCTGCATGCTAACTTCTAAAAAAAGGCAAAAATAAGTCCGAAAAACATCTGAAATATATCTAAAAAAAAAAGCAGAAAAAATGCCAAAGTATGTCCGAAATATGTCTGAAAAAAAGCCTAAAAATGGCAGAAATATGTTCAACAAAAGTCTGAAATATGTCCGAAGAAAGGCTGATATACGTCTGAAAAACATCTGAAATATTTCCAAAAAATTTATCTCTGAAAACAACTGAGAAAAGTGTGAAAAAGTTAGCAGGAAACGTTATGGTATGGTGGTAACGTTATGGTATGGTGGTAATGTTATGGTATGGAGGTAACGTTATGGTATGGTGGTAACGTTATGGTATGGCGGTAACGTTATGGTATGGAGGTAACGTTATGGTATGGTGGTAACGTTATGGTATGGAGGTAACGTTATGGTATGGAGGTAACGTTATGGTATGGTGGTAACGTTATGGTATGGTGGTAACGTTATGGTATGGTGGTAACGTTATGGTATGGTGGTAACGTTATGGTATGGAGGTAACGTTATGGTACGGTGGTAACGTTATGGTATGGTGGTAACATTATGGTATGGAGGCAACGTTATGGTATGGAGGTAACGTTATGGTATGGTGGTAACGTTATGGTATGGTGGTAACGTTATGGTATGGTGGTAACGTTATGGTATGGAGGCAACGTTATGGTATGGAGGTAACGTTATGGTATGGAGGCAACGTTATGGTATGGAGGTAATGTTATGGTATGGTGGTAACGTTATGGTATGGTGGTAACGTTATGGTATGGAGGTAACGTTATGGTATGGAGGCAACGTTATGGTATGGAGGTAACGTTATGGTATGGAGGTAACGTTATGGTATGGTGGTAACGTTATGGTATGGAGGTAACGTTATGGTATGGTGGTAACGTTATGGTATGGAGGTAACGTTATGGTATGGAGGTAACGTTATGGTATGGTGGTAACGTTATGGTATGGTGGTAACGTTATGGTATGGCGGTAACATAGCGGTGGAGCCGGCCGTTGCTCTCGTCTCCGTGGTGAAATGGGCCGACGCTACAACGGTAGAGCACCCAGATACTGACATTATGTTAATCACTAACAGAAATAATCAGTTAGCTGCAGCTAAAGTCTGAACGAGGATCAGTCAACATGTCTGATCCTGGGTTTTGAGAGTTCTTTACTGAGAAAACGGAAGAAAACGAAAGCAGAAGAGTTAACACTTGTTCTTACTGTCTGAGTAGTTGTCTTCCTTGTTTCCAGGTGAGCTGACTGTTGGCAGGAACAGCAGAGACCTCAGAGTCTTTGGTGTCTAAAAAGGACAAACGCACACATAAAAAACAGATGATTAATACACCAACACCTGCTGGACGCTTTCAGACTTTCACATAAATCAGAATTTGTACAATCCTAAAAAGAAAACCTGGTGTATGAACTTGTAGTTTAGGCCGCCTCATGTTACTCCAATGATCTTACGGTACGTTCACACCAAGCGGGAAGTGAAATCTTGGCGCAAATAATGCGACACAAACGCACGACATTCGCATATAAACCACAGACTGTCTACGGTAGAAACAAGGTTGCTGCCGGATTTATGACATATTTTGTGCACTGATCCATCCAGACTCCATTCAGAAAACAAGCAATTTAAAAAGTTGTCTGCTTGTCGTCATGGTAACAGACCTGACAAAGACCTGACTTTTTACTAATCAGCATCATTTTGATCCGTTTATTGATATTAAATCACAGCTCAATCTGTTTACTTTGGGTTCATACCGCAGTAGAGACGTGTGGCTGCTAGATACAGTCAGTGTGATGTCACTGTGAGTGAATACAGCTCGCCGCCGGGTGACGTTATGAACCCAGACACGACGGCGTTTGGTTTTCTGAGACTTCACCAACATGTACGAAGCAGCAACAGAGGTTATTTCTTCCATGGTTGATGGAGGAAAAGTTGTTGGTATCTATGGAGACGAGCTCCTCCTCCTCTCTGGAGCGTCTAGAACACAAATGATACCGGCGGTCCAATTCCCGCGAGTAAAGCGAGGAGATGATTCGCTTCACATTATTCAGTCAGAACTCGGCGTTGGATCAGAATTAGTGGATACGATCCGTTCAGGTGTCGGAAGAGAGTTTATTTCAAACACGGGGTAAAAGAGAAGAAGGAGGAGGAGGTGAAGAATCAGAGAGATTAAAGAGGAGCAGGAAGAGGACGGTACTCAGTGTTTCTCTGATATGAAGAGACGTGTTCTTTCATCACCTACCTGATTCAAAGCTTGGCATCTTCATCTCCCCTTGGTTTAACTCCGTTCCATATTTTAACTTGTGGTATTTCGCTCTGAGGAGGAAACACAAAAACAACTTCTCATCAACACATTTAAGATTTTCTTATTTCTTCTTATAGATATTTTTATACCCCTCTAGAAGTAGGGATGCACCGATACCAGTATCGGGTATCGGGTATCGGGTCCGATACTGTGCTCATGTACTCGTACTCGCAAAACGGCTCCGATACAACAGCACCGATACCACTTTACGCTGGTGCGCCCGACCCCGCTGGGCCGGGACCCAACCTCAGCCGGCGCACACACGCCCTCACTTTCATTGCGCCACGGGGTTTTGCTTGCACCATCTGACTCACACATGCGTTAGACTCCTTGGTCCGTGTTTCAAGACAGGTCGGATGGGTTGCTGACATTGTCGCAGACCCCGGCTGGCGCCTTTTACGTGGGCTGAGCCCCGATCTGGGGGCACGACGCAGTTGGGGCGCTCTGAGGACAGTTCGTCCCGGTCGACAGCGACGGGGAGAAAGGGCGCAGCGAGCCCTTTGTCCACGGTGCGGCGAGGTCCGCTTCATTACTTTATATTCATGTAGTAAATATACAAATGTTAATTAGAGAGATGATGCACTACAACAAACGTTCAGTTAGAATAATCATCCACTTCTAGTGATGAATTTGACCCGGACAGACGTGATCACTGTCAGACGTTTCCACTGCAGTAAAAGAGCTCAAAGTGGAGCCTCCTCTGATCTCGTTCTAGTGACTGACGTTAGGACACAGAGTGAGTTTCTTACCGTTCCTGTTTTAAAGCGTATTCTAACATTTTTATTCTTCTGACCAGGTCGTTCTTCAGGTTCTCCTGACCTTTCCTCTCCCCCTGCAGGAACGCTATCCTCGCCTGCAGACACACACACACACACAGAGAGAGAGAGAGACGGGGGGTTAATTCATCAAACAGACTGAATGTGATCATCAGAGGTCAAAGGTCAAATCATGACCCAGCTTTGTCTGAAGCAGGGTTACAGATCTAATGCTGGGTCCAGGCTACACCACAATCCAGCTGAATCCGAGTCTGATTCCTCCAGACTGTTCCTGAGGTGTGAGGTCGGCTCTGAAGTCCATCCTGGACGCATTTCAAATATTAAACATGTTCAATATTTACAATGTTGTGTGCAGGGAACCCAGAGGACAGCCGAGGACAGCCCAGGACGCGGTCCCCCGGTAAAGAACGACAGCCAACAGAGAACCAAGCTGAACATCGTATATCAGTAAAAAGTGAAAGTCAATAGTTGGTTCCAGCAGCAGAGCTACATCTCCACTATTTTGGACTGAAAGAGACGACCAGACGCCAGTAAAACGTATAAAAGTAAAACTACATTATTTCTATTCTATTGTCAAATTGAATGTCTCTACTGAAATGGCCTGTGTTGAACAATAAATATATTATAAATATACATACTATTATAGCCATTTACTTTTTTATTTTTTGGAATATATTTCAGACGTTTTTCAGACTTTTATTCAGACATATTTTGGACTTTTGTTTGAACATATCAGACTTTTTGGACCATATTTCGGACATATTTTGGCCTTTCTTTTGGCCATATTTTGGATATACTTTGGCATTTTTTCTGCCTTTTTTTGGACATATTTCGGCTATTTTCAGCCTTTTTTCAGCCTTTGTTCGGACTTATTTTCTGACATATTTTGGCCTTTTTTAGAAGTTAGCATGCAGCTTTAGCTCTGCTCTGTCTAGCTCTGCTTTTCCTGTCAATGTGTGAAACCCAAAGTGTTTCTATCCTTTACTGGATGTGTAGTGTTTACCGCGCTGGATTTAACATGGGAGGGTGCAGGTCGTATCCACGCTGACCCTCCAACGTTTTACACTCTCTGAGGTTTGTTTTGGTTGACGGATACGGAACGGATATGACGTCACGTTACTCAGAATACCACAATAAAAGCGGTAACTTCCTTCTACCTCCACATAGACTCAGAAATGTAACTTCCTCCATCCTTCGTAAGTTTTCAGTACAAAGTCACAACACGCTACTATCTTCCTGTTGTCAGTCAGACTCCTTCACACCTCCATCAACCTGCAGCACCTCCTCCTGTCTGCCTGAGCACACCTGTCTCACTGTCCACCTGTCTCTCTGTCTGTCCGTCCGTCTGTGAGCAGCTGCTCCTGAAACCAAACCCTGACCAACGCCGAGGAGACAGAGCTATTTATACACAAACACACACACACACAGCGCTCTGCCAGGGTGCCCATGGCAATACGGAGGGGGGGGGGGGGGGGGGGTCCCGAGGCAAACTGGGGGTCATGACTGTGATGAGCAGTGATGTCACTGTGAGTCATTAACATTTATATGAAATAATGAAGTGACACACACGATGCTTTCACTGCCCTCTGTACTACATACTGTATATTATTATAACAGTTTAATTGTGCTTACTGCGGTTGCTGTTTATGAGCAGTATTTGTACAGTAGTTGGGACTCTCCTCCGCCGTCAGTCGGTCTAATGTTGAGTTAATGTTTGCGGTGTCGCTGCACTTTGAGCCGGAGCTCATCCCCGACAGTGTTTCTGTACAGTTATCCATCCATGAAAACACACTTTACATCCGTCTTTATTAACTATTAATGGTGTCAAAAGGCCTGCTGTTCACAACAGAAACACTAAATCAGGTAGAAAAACTTTCAGCCACCGATGAGAGGAACTCGTTACCGTAGCAACGACAGCATCATTTACTTAATAATGGAGACGCAGAAAAACAGAAGTAATAACTTCATGTTCATCTTCTGACCTGAATCTGAGGCAACACGCCCACACCGACGCAGTCCATCGTATTTTATTTTTATTTTTAAAACATATTTACGTCTGTGGATGAATCAAATCTACAGCTTCATCTGGACAGTCGGAACCAGTTTCAACAAAATGGATTATTGTGAACTGTGTTTATTACACTGGTTGAGTTTATAATAACCTGGTTTATTTGTTTATAATACCAATGTTTTATTTGTTTATAATACCGTTGTTTTATTTGTTTATAATACCAATGTTTTATTTGTTTATAATACCGTTGTTTTATTTGTTTATAATACCAATGTTTTATTTGTTTATAATACCGTTGTTTTATTTGTTTATAATACCAATGTTTTATTTGTTTATAATACCGTTGTTTTATTTGTTTATACCGTTGTTTTATTTGTTTATAATACTGTTGTTTTATTTGTTTATAATACTGTTGTTTTATTTGTTTATAATACCAATGTTTAATTTATTTACATTACTGCTGTTTTATGTTTACAATACCATTGTTTTATTAATTTATAATACCTTTGTTTTTTGTTTATACCTTTATTTTTTGTTTATAATACATTTGTTTATAATACCGGTGTTTTTTGTTTATACCTTTATTTTTTGTTTATAATACATTTGTTTTTTTGTTTATAATACCGTTGTTTTATTTGTTTATAATACCGTTGTTTTATTTGTTTATAATACCGTTGTTTTATTTGTTTATAATACCGATGTTTTATTTGTTTATAATACCGATGTTTTATTTGTTATAATACCGATGTTTTATTTGTTTATAATACCGTTGTTTTATTTGTTTATAATACCAATGTTTTATTTGTTTATAATACCGTTGTTTTATTTGTTTATAATACTGTTGTTTTATTTGTTTATAATACCGTTGTTTTATTTGTTTATAATATCTTGTTTTATTTGTTTATAATACCATTGTTTTATTAATTTATAATACCAGTGTTTTGTTTGTTTACAATAACTTTGTTTTGTTTATAATATCTTGTTTTATTTGTTTATAATACCAATGTTTTATTTGTTTATAATACCGATGTTTTATTTGTTTATAATACCGATGTTTTATTTGTTTATAATACCGTTGTTTTATTTGTTTATAATACCAGTGTTTTGTTTGTTTATAATACCGTTGTTTTATTTGTTTATAATACCGATGTTTTATTTGTTTATAATACCAATGTTTTGTTTGTTTACAATAACTTTGTTTTGTTTATAATATCTTGTTTTATTTGTTTATAATACCATTGTTTTATTTATAATACCTTTGTTTTTTGTTTATAATACATTTGTTTTTTTGTTTATAATACCATTGTTTTATTAATTTATAATACCTTTGTTTTGTTTATAATACATTTGTTTATAATACCATTGTTTTATTAATTTATTATTCCTTTGTTTTTTTGTTTTTATCAGTGTTCTGACTGATCCTCGCGATGACTTTACACCTGTTGAGTTTTTGCGACCGATGTTCGGACTAATCTGACACAGAGGTCCTTCAGTCTGAGGTGGATAATAAAACTGTGTGTGTTTGTCTGTGGAAGGCAGCTGTTGATACGACTCTTCACACATCATCAGGGTCTATTTTATAGTGTTTGTTCTCAGCTTAAGACTGAAGTCACACCTCCCTCCTCCCCCCCTCCCTCCCGGTGCACCTGGTGAGCATGAATCAAGCGCTCCTCAGGGAGAAGGAGTGAGGTCAGAGCGCCGGGGTGGTGATGATGATGATGATGATGATCAAGTGAGCTCACTGGCCCAGATATACCAGAATGACAGATCAGGCTAAACAAGGGGGGGGCATTCCTCTGAACAACTGCGTCACCCACACAACCAACCCCCCACACACACACACACACACACATGAAAACAAACAAACAAAATATCTAAAATACTAAGTTTAACAAGAAAAAGTCGTCACATTACTTTAATCACGTCTTCATATTGTGACTGTTGACAGTGCGTGTGTGTGTGTGTGTGTGCGTGTGTGTTATTTCGGGCCGGTCTACTTTTAGCGTCCAGCTGGGATCGGGGCCGTCAGTCAGAGCAGGGACCAGTAGGCCAGGACGCCTAATTACAGCCCGCCGTCCTGCAGCCCTGCTCTCTCTTTACCAAAACACAGAGTCACCGCGGCCTGGCGCAGCCTGCCCCCCATCCTACCGACACATGGTGGCCCGAGAGCGCTCTCCCCACGTGTTTTCAAGTCTACATCTAATAAACCTCGAGCGTAAAGCCGAGCCGTTCTAGTGTGAATCCTTACATCAACCCAGAAAATATTTAACATTTAACTTCAGTAAAATGAGTAATGACATAATAACAAGACACAATAATAGGTCGGCAGTATTATCGACCGTTTTAAAGATCTCAGAAGCTTCAGTCACATGTCGGACAGCGATTAACTGTTATTTTCATTAATCGATCAACCTGTCGATTATCTTCTCCATTAATAGAAGTCATTATAGTGAAAAACACAACTTCCCAAAGGCCAAAGTCATGTCCTTAAATGACTGGTTTTATCCAACAAACCGTCCAAAACAAAACAAAATATATAACTTATCATTATTTATTGAGACAATTCACCTATCTCCCAATTAGAATTTGCCTCTTGTATTTAAGCACAACAAACGTTATATGGATGTATATTTTTTAATAGTAAAGAAATGTTACTCCGGTTCACTCTCTCCCCGTGTATGACGTCATCGACATGCTCCAGCAGCGCTGATCTCAGAGAGACGACGACAACAAAACGATGCATGGCTGACGGAGAGGAAGAGCCAGACGAAGACGAGCGAGAGATTTTTCAAGCCGTATTTGAGGTCCAGCGGGTGGACACATTTGTCTCCAATAAATCACTCGCTGTTTGCAGAATATGTATAAAAGGTCAGATAAAATACAACGGCAACACGACTAGTTTTTTCACGCACCCACTGGGACGCCACGCACTTTATATTTGTTAAAAGGTGCTGTATTTAACGTTCAGAGAATCCCCTTTATTAATAACGCCAGTGGCTGTAAATATGTGAAAACTAAACTAAAAAACATTTAATTGTGAAGAGGATAAAAGCATGAAAAAACATTCAGAAATATGTGAAAAATATCCGAAAAATGACAGAACATTATTAGTAAAAATGTGTGGAAAAATATCCATAAATTATTAGTAAAAAATGTAAAAAGAAAATTGGAAAATGTCTGAAAAGTGTGTAAAATATAAAATAAAATGGCTGAAAAATATTAGCAAAATATGCGGAAACTAAACAAAATAACATCTATTTGTAAAGAGCCTAAAAGCATGAAAAAAGACATTCGGAAATATGTGAAAAATATCTGAAAAATTACGCGAAATTATTAGTGAAAAATGTCTAAAATATGGGAAATTATTAGTAAAATATGCAGAAAAATTGCAAAAAAAAATATCCACAAATATTATAGTAAAATATGTAAAAACTAAACAATTTCCTTACATAGAAATCAGACTACAGGCTGTTAAATGTAACCGAGAAAGTCTTGGAAGGTCTCAGTTTTTAAGTTACATTACAATCTGTACATGTAAATTGTTAAGTATAATATTTTTAAATATTGCACCGCCTTGACTCTTGAGGACTGAAGCAGCAGATCAGTTGGAAATAAGATTGATTGGATTATATTAAAAAAATAAGTCCGAACAAAGTCAGAAAATGGCCCAAAAATGTCTGAAATATTGCCCAAAATAGGCCGAAATATGTCCGAAAAAAGGCCTAAAAAAAGTCAGAAATATGTTCAAACAAGAGTCAGAAATATGTCTGAATAAAAGTCTGAAAAAACGATCTGAAAAATACGCCTGAAAAACATTTCAACTGGATTCATTCAGAGATTTTACAAAGTAAAAGTCTCTAGAAGTGTATGATTGAACTTGTTCCCATGGTCTAGTGTTAAAAAGGTTAACAACAATCACAATAAATCTGAATATCGAACTGCAATACTAAAAAAAAAAAAATCCCAATACATATTAAATCAGGAGATAGGTGTATGGTTCCAGCTCTGGTATTCACTGCTGTTAAATCATCTCATTTCAAACTGAAGCTGCTTCACCACAACAAACACTACGGTATGTACAGAGAAGGGAAGGGCCCAATCTGTCCACTCTGCCCAGTTTACACAGCAAACATGAACAACCTGAACCAATCACATGGTCTCACTCAGCCAGAGTCAAGAGCACAGAGTCAGAAAACACCGACAGTCTCTCCAATAAAACATGAAATCACACAGATGAAACACGTTGACTCTACTGATATCTGGCGTCAGTAGCGAGGCCCTTCCTTTGGTTTAATCTGTCAGCTTTAAAGACTTCTGGGTTCTTTCAGAGTGTCTGTGCGTGTGGAGAGACGTGTGGAGATTAGGCAAATTAGCCCGATAACGGATTAAAAAGCGTCGGTGTGGTTTAGAGACGGGGTTTCTGAACAACAACAGTGATCACGGCAGCTCGTTGGGATTTAACTGTTGTATGACGGCGACGTTTCAACGGGAGGCTGGAAACATGACGAGTATTTTATCTGGGTGGTTCTCGACTTTAGTGCAGAAACAAAACGTTAGTTTTAGCTGGATAATCAGCTGTTTGAACACCAGTAACATTAAAACTAGGGATGCACCGATACCAGTATCGGGTATCGGGTCCGATACTGTGCTCATGTACTCGTAAAATGGCTCCGATACAACGGCACCGATACCAGTATCGGGTCCGATAGTGTGCTCATGTACTCGTACGCATAAAACGGCTCCGATACCACTTTACTTTCACCCCACCTCCCCGACGGTACGGGCGAGACGTGCAGGTGGTGTGCCCGACCCCACGGGGCCGGGATCCCACCTCAGCCGGCGTGTGCAGGCCCTCACTTTCATTGCGCCACGGGGTTTTGTTTGCACTCTCTGACTCGTGCGTGCGTTAGACTCCTTGGTCCGTGTTTCAAGACGGATCGGGTGGGTTGCCGACATCGCTGCAGACCTCTGGAGCCTTTTAAGTTGGCCGAGCCCCGCTCTGGCGGCACGACGCAGTTTGGGCGCACTGAGGACAGTTCGCCCCGGTCGACAGTCGCACCAGGAGCAGGGGGTCCCGTCCCTCCCCGGCGGGGAGAGATGGCGCAGTGAGCCCTTTGTCCACGGTGCAGCGAGGTCCGGGCGGGGAGCGCTGTAAAGCTGCGGCCGCGAGCCACCTTCGCCCCGAGCCTTTCCGAGCCGACCTAGAGCCGGTGGCGGCGCACCGCCTCGTATGCGGGACTCCCCAGCCTGCTGTGTGTCGCTCACACCCTCCAGCTGGCTGTTAACGAGGCTCTTTTGGAACAGAGAGGTACTCGTATCGGTACTCGGTATCAGAGAGTACCCAAATGTAAGTACTTGTACTCGGTCTGTAAAAAAGTGGTATCGGTGCATCCCTGGTTAAAACTAATTAAATCTAATGGTGATGCGTGAAGACAACCGGCGGTACCTCTCAGTCTGGATTAGATACCTCCATCCATCCACACTGACATCTGACCAATGTTCTCATTTTCTCTTGTCAGACGAGAATTAACCAGATTTGATCACGTCTGACGTTACCTGTTAACCAGGAGAACAATTATCTCCTCAACTTAAATCACTACTAGATAAACCAACCAGGGATGCACGGATTTATGGGCCGATGTTCTCCTTGTTGACAGCCATCAGCATCAGTTATCTGCTCTCCGGCGGCGTTCTGACGCTACTAGTCCACTAGCTCATTCCATCATGGAAGGCGTTGTTTTCTTTTGGATGGATAAAAAAAAATAAAAACGCTAGAAATAGGTTGCTAAATATTCGTTTATATTCCTGGACGACCCGCCCAAGTAAAGTCTATGTTTGAGAAACACTGAATATGTTTCTAATCACTTTTACATTTAATTTATGTTTCACAGTATTTGTGTTTGCGGCTCTGAGTTCTGAAACATTCCTCTCATTGAGTAGGTAGTCGTACAGCAGCTGAAAAGGACGTTTGAAGAAGTTATTTACATAAAAAGAGAATATTTTTCACGTGAAAGAAGGTTATAGTTTCATAAATGTGTATGACTGAATTTGTGCTCATTCACAGATGGTGTAATGAAATGACTTTAAAACAGTTATCAGTTGTTTGTTTCCCTGGAACAAAAAGGGGAATAAATACCAGCAAAAACTAAATAAATCATCGGTATCAGCCCAGAGTTTTGTAATCGGTGCATCCCTAAAATCTGCATAAATACAGCTTTAATGAGCACAGCCACATTTAAAATGACAGAATGTCCGTCACTGACACAGACTCCACCAAGACGACATCATCTTTCTAACTTTTCTGGCCCACACTGAAACACGCAGCTGGTGTTTCATCCACTCAGGAGAGAGATTTAGAGAAAGCTCGACGACCACACGGAGAGAAAAAGATGTTTTCAGAGTGAAGTGGCCCGGTGAAGACGTACGGCGCAAATTAATTGCACATGTTTTATTTGTTCAAAATGAACCTTAAAAGGGAGATTAGTCAAGTATTTAATCCTCTTATCAACATGGGAGTGGACTAATATGTTGCTTTATGTAAATGTATGTATATATTTATTATTTTAAATCAATTAACACAAATCAATGACAGATATTGATCCAGAAACCCTCACAGGTACTGCATTTAGCATAAAACAATATGCTCCAATCAGAACATGGCAAACTGCAGCCCAACAGGCAACAACAGCTGTCAGTGTGTCAGTGTGCTGACTTGACTATGACTTGCCCCAAACTGCATGTGATTATCATAAAGTGGGCATGTCTGTAAAGGGGAGACTCGTGGGTACCCATAGAACTGATCTTAATTTAGTGGAAGTTCAGAGCGTTATTTAACCTCCTTCATGACCAGCTAGTATGACATGGTTGGTACCGATGGATTCATCAAGTTTTATAGTTTCATATGATACCAGTATCACTGTTCTTCTGCCTTTCTATTGGACATTTTCCAGATTTTTTTTTGACAATTTTCAAACATTTTTCTGACTTTTTTGGACATTTCTTTGACAATTTTCAGATTTTTGTCAGACAAAAACTTTCACACATTCACATATTTGGAGGTCAGAAGTCAAGGGACCCCTTTGAAGATGGCCATTACAGTTTTTCCTCGCCAATATTTAGCATAAGTTTGGAGCGTTATTTAACCTCCTTCACTACCAGCTAGTCTGACATGGTTGGTACTGATGGATTCATCAGGTTTTATAGTTTACTATGATACCAGGATCTTCACTCCAGCTTTAAAACTGAGCTGCTACAACCTCCTGTGTTAATGTGTTAAAGAAATTAGTTGTGTTAAAACGATTTTGCGTTATTAACTATGACAGCCCTAATAATAATAATAATAATAATGACACTAAATAAGTCCTTCTAAAGGTTCAAATGAAAGCGTCACGTGGTCTGTGTGCATCGATAAAGCTTTTCCAGAGAATAAACGAGCAGTTATGTACAACCTTTCCAGTTTATTGGCTCTCCTCCTACAGTAAATGTTAACAGGCAGGAATGTCGACACCGTGGTTTGTGTGTTCGACTCTTATCAGGAACTGTGACGGAGTCATGCTGAAGGCATTCAGCGTCACGACGCAACAAGTCAGAGCAGAGCAAACACACCGAGAGCCTGTCATTAACCACGGAGAGCCGGCGGCCTCCACTTCAGGACGCCTGCTGCAGGGCGTGTTATGATAAACACATTTCATCACTTCATCCAACACACATACAATCATGCACTAAGACTAAAGCCTGAACGAACAGATCTGCACTCTGAAACACCCCATGGAGAGAAGTCATCCATCAACTCACAATCTCAAGCTATGCTCAGTAAAAATGAGCATGTAAAATGTAAAATGTAGTTTTTGGTGAGAAACTTGAATAAATCCAGTTGTTTTGAAGGAGATGTTTTCACAGTGATATAAAATAGATATTAGAGAGGGAGTTATGACCTGTTAAACTCCTAACAATAGCTCTGAGCAGCTTATAATAATAGTTATGTATAACTACTAATGCCAAGCTTCTGTAGGAAGCAACCAGAGTTGGTGACTGTTGGAATAGTGGAAAGACTGACAATGACAGTTTGATTTGGTTTCTGTTGAGTTTGAATGAAATGCGTTTTACAACGATCGGCGAGGTAAAAATCCCCGTTTCTGTCAATGGACTGCATGTTTTTCACATTAATACATTATAATAATTGCTTATATCCCAGTTGATTTGTAGTAAGTAAGTAAGTTTGGCTATGGGGTGAGTAAAACACCTCATCTACTTTCCCCGAAGGCCAAGTCACTGAAAAAGCTTAATGTCGAGCCCCGAGTCCGTTGGAAACCGAGGTCAGAGGTTACAGAACAGCCGTCTGGAGGTCGGTACCGGTAATAATCAATCAATAACAGTCTGATTGATTGTTTAAAACGTTACAGTATCATTGTGTGGTATTAAGATAATACGGGATATACAATAGATATGGGAAAGATTCACATATATATATATGACTCGAGTGCTCACAGCAGATAACTTGAGGATTAAAATACTATACACACCGACTCTAAAACACTATATTCATTAAATTCAGCTTTAAAGGAGACAAAGATCCCTCCGAGCAGCAGCTGAGTCACAATAGAAGAAATCAGCTAGGGATGTACCGATACCATTATCGGGTATCAGGTCCGATACTGTGCTCATGTACTCGTACTCGCAAAACGGCTCCGATACCACTTTACGCTGGTGCGCCCGACCCCGCTGGGCCGGGATCCCACCTCAGCCGGCGCGCGCCGGCCCTCATTTTCGTTGCGCCACGGGGTTTTGCGTGCACCCTCTGACCCGTTAGACTCCTTGGTCCGTGTTTCAAGATGGGTCGGGTGGGTTGCTGACATCGCCGCAGACCTGTGGCGCATATTTATATTAAATTCAGGTTAAGTTAAACAATAACTTGTGAGGGAACAACTGGTGCTGTTATTAGTTAATAGTTTGTTCTATAAAATGTGGGGACATCGAATCATTTCATTCAAATGATGATGATTCACATTAAATAAAACATTTGATGTCTGAACTATTGTTTTTTTTATCTCTGTTAGAAGAGTTTGTTGTTGTTGTTATTATGATAAATTATTATGAAAGAAGCAGAACATCAATAGAGCAGCTGATCCTAACTGTTCAACAGTAGTGTGATATCAGAACTGATGCTTTACAGTAGATGAGGTAGAACATGGAGAAGCACAGGTGTGTGTTTAATCAATAATCTCTGTACAGGTGGTCACTATCAAACCCTCTACCTGCTCTCACATCTGAGTTATATTCTGTTAACACAGCAGACAAACACCGGCTCTGAGTGTGATGCTAACACTGTTAAACCGACTGATTGATCTCCCATAAAGGCTTTAAAACACTCTTATTAAAAGGTCCCATATCGTGCGCATTTTCAGGTTCATACTTGTATTTAGTGTTTCTAATAGAACATGTTTACATGCTGTAATGTTAAAAAAAATTTATTTTCCTCATACTGAATATACCTGTAGTCACCCTCTGACTGAAACGCTCCGTTTTAGTGCATTTTGACGGAATTGCAACAGAATTGCGTTGCTAGGCAACAGCTTGGGTCCATATTTACTTCCTGTCAGCTGATGACATTCACATACACTGCAACCAGGAATAAACTGGGACACATTTAGAATGTTTACGTTTAAATCTATGTAAAGGGTCTAAATATTGTGTATTTGTGACATCACAAAAGGGCAGAAATCCTGACAGCTTGTTTCAAATGCAGAGTTTCTGAATACGGGCTGTGTGTGTTTCCCTGTGGATTGAGCGTTTCAATACTTTCACAGTATTTATAAAGCACTTAATCCTGCTTTATAATAGAAAAACATGACAAGCTCACTTTTGTATAATATGGGCCCTTTAACACAGCTAGCTGCTTTAAGCTAGCGGGACAAACCAAAATGGCTGCAGATTAGCTGCTAGTCAGCTGGATTCACTTCTCCTCCTCCTCCTCCTCCTCCTCCCCCGGCCTCCAGGACTCCAGGACTCCATGTCCACAATGAAACACTGGACTGTTCTACTGAACTACTGAACTACCGAGCTACGGCTAACTAGCTCCAGCGCTGAGCCCCGTCAGCTCAGCCAGCTAGCCGTTAGCTTAGCCACCTAGCCGTTAGCTTAGCCACCTAGCTGTTAGCTCAGCCACCTAGCTGTTAGCTTAGCCAGCTAGCCGCTAGCTTATCCAGCTAGCCGCTAGCTTAGCCACCTAGCCGTTAGCTTATCCAGCTAGCCGGCTAGTTTACAAACATTCGGTTAACCGTGAACGTTACCGACAGTTTGTCACGGTAATGATGAGATGCTGTGAAGAGGGAGAGCTGGTGTGTCTGATTACCGGTAATAAACCGCGTTATTTAACCGGTAACCGGACTTCGTCCCCGGTGGGTGTTGTTGTTGTTGTTGTTAGCTTTAAATCAGTGCTAAGCTAAGCTAAGTGTGCTAACCTGCAGCTCGGCCCGCTCCACCTCCCAGTGAGCTCTCTCCATCTCGAACCGGGCCCACTCGTGCTGGATGTAGTGCAGGATGCCCGGCATGGTGTACTGCTGCTGCTGCTGCTGCTGCGGCGGCTGCTGCGGCCGGGGCAGCTCGTCCGGCTGGTGGGGAACCATGACTCCTCCAGCTCCAACACCACCTCCTCCTCCTCCTCCTCCTCCTCCGAGCGGCGGATTAGCGTTAATGTTGCTGGCGAGCTGCTGCTGCCTCAGGGAGCCCGCTGCTGCTCCTCCTGCTGCTGCTCCTGCTCCTCCTCCTCCTCCGGGCTGCTCGTCCATGTTTGTTGTGTTAGTTTTATATCTAAAGTATCAGGAAAGTCCCGGGTTCCCGTCCCCCCCTAGAGGAGCCCGGCTCTCCGCTCCGGGTCGGTCTCGCTGGCTCCACCGCGGGGAGAGGCTGCTGAGAGCGGCTGAGAGGACGAGAGGACGAGGACACGGACACGGTGTTAGTGAGAGACTCTAACCGGCCGCCATTACTTCTCTCTCTCTCTCGCTCTCTCTCTCTCGCTCTCTCGCTCTCTCTCTCTCTCTCTCTCCGATGATCACGGAGGGAGAACCCAGCTGCGCTGCATGATGGGAAACATCCATCCTGATTTTTTCCATGGGGTGCATCCCAAAGCTCTTAATTGTCGTTTCCTCGCTCCTCACATGGGGTGCATCCCAAAGCTCTTATTTGTCGTTTCCTCGCTCCTCACATGGGGTGCATCCCAAAGCTCTTATTCGTCGTTTCCTCCATCCCAAAGCTATTATTCGTTGTTTCCTCGCTCCTCACATGGGGTGCATCCCAAAGCTCTTAATTGTCGTTTCCTCCTTCCCAAAGCTCTTATTTGTCATTTCCTCGCTCCTCACATGGGGTGCATCCCAAAGCTCTTATTCGTCATTTCCTCGCTCCTCACGTGGGGTGCATCCCAAAGCTCTTATTCGCCGTTTCCTCGCTCCTCACGTGGGTTGCATCCCAAAGTTCTTTTTTGTTGTTTCCTCGCTCCTCACATTGGGTGCATCCCAAAGCTCTTATTTGTCGTTTCCTCACTCCTCGATCCTCGCTTGAACCGGAAGTTGTTCTGGTACTCCATCTTGTAGACCGTCCCAAAGCTCTTATTTCTGCAGTGAGGAGCAAGGATGGATCTCTGAGGAGCGATGAGCGAGGATACACGAGAGCATCCTTGGGTGCATCCCAAAGCTCTTAATTGCATCCCCGTTTCCCTCACTTGCGTCTTTTCCTTGCGTCTTAGTCCCTCCCCACAGGGAAGCATGGAGAGACGCAAGGAAACCATGCGAGGAGAGAGGAAACGAGGAAATATGTTTTAAGAGAAATGAGACGTTTCCTCTGAAGCGTCACGTGAAGCGACGTCCGTTTCTGATCACAGCTGGATCAGCTGTCAGTGGCTTTAACAGACATTTTTTCAGACATTTTTCAGATCTTTTTTTCGAATATTTTTTTAGATCTTTTTTTTCGGACATTTTTTCAGATCTTTTTTTCGAATATTTTTTTAGATCTTTTTTTTCAGACTTTTCTTTCTGACATTTTTTCAGACTTTTTTTTCGGACATTTTTCAGATCCATTTTTTTCAGACTTTTTTTCAGAAATTTTTCAGATCTATTTTTTCGGACATTTCTTTCTGACATTTTTCAAACTTTTTTTTTGGACATTTTTCAGATCTTTTTTTCGGAAATTTTTTTAGACTTTTTTTTCATACATTTTTCAGGTCTTTTTTTTTGGACATGTTTTAGATCTTTTTTTTTAGACTTTTCTTCAGACATTTTTCAGATCTTTTTTTTACGAACATTTTCCAGATCTTTTTTTTCAGACTTTTTTTGTCCGACATTTTTCAGATCTTCTTTTTCAGACTTTTTTCAGATCTTTTTTTTTTTCGACATTTTTCAGATCTTTTTTTTCAGATCTTTTTTTTCGGACTTTTCTTTCAGAAAAAGATCTGAAAAATGTCGGAAAAATACAATAAAATAAACACGTATTACATTCTAGATGTTTTCAAAAATACAATTATTACACTTAATTGTGTGTTAATTAGTGTTACATGTAAGAATTTATCAAATATTATAAAATTAAACATGTTTATTCTTTTAGAAAAATATAAAAAAAATTAGAAGAGATGAAACATTTGCAATAAAATGAATTAAATCTTTACATCCAAAATATAAAATAAGCTCGAAGTTGTGTTATTGTGTTTATAATGTGTAAAATTAATTTAGCAGGTGAAGTTATACAATTATTATTTATTTAGGCCATTTATTTACTTGGTTTACTGAATAATGTCCATGTTAATTTTATTATCCCTATTATTTATTTTATTTTGGGGTATTTTGAGTGACGATTATAGACAGAGGGAGAGACAGATGGGATATTATTGTTATTATTATGATTATTTTTACTTTGATCCTGTTTGTTCAATATCATATTATATGTGTCATGTAACCCGATACACTCAATTTAATTTAAAATTCAAAACGCTGTGTGGAGAATTTAGAAATGTACATCTTTGAGGCCACCCAGTGGTGGTAGAAATAAAACACAGTTTCTTTCCTTCAAGTCTTTACATATTAAATAAATTCTTACATGCAACACTAATCACAAAGATGAGCCTTTATTTATTGATTCCCAGAGGGCAAATTCAGGTGTTATAACCACACAAAAACAGATATAAGTACATATAAATAGAGAAAATACATAAATAAAAATAAAGAATTACAATAAATAAATAAATACAAATATTTGTATGTGTTATATATTTGTCTGGTGTGATAAACCCCTGGCTCTATACTGAATATATCTGATGTTAGAGAACTATTATTATGAACCCATATTATTATGAACCCATATGAGAACTATTAGGACTTTAAGAAGTTTAAACATGCACTATCTGCAACCATCTTGGACTCTAACCACTGGCGCACTTTACACTATACATCCTATATACCACTTTATAGACTGCACATATGCACATATTACATTTATTTATTTATTGACGGACTGCACACACTTTGTTCACCCATTCACTCTGTATCTTTTATATCTCTATTATTGTTTTTATAATGTTTGTATACCTTTACCTCTCCTGTGTTTCACTCTGTTTGCTGATGTTGCTGCTTTGACACCTGAATTTCCCTCCGGGGATTAATAAAGGTTCATCTTATCTTATCTTATATTAATTATATTATATTATATTATCTTATCTTATGTTCTTTTGTTTAATAATGAAAGAGAGTCTGAGATGTGGGCTGAGTTCTAAAGCTCTTATCTATCTTTTGTTCCCTGAACGCACCAGATGAAGCTGAACTGCGCATGCGTCAGACAGCTGCAGCTAAGGCCTACGGACGGAGGTTAGGTCACAGATGTTGCGTCACAGATGTTGCGCATGCGCAGTGGGACTCAAGCTGCGGTAATGCGTTTTGATTGGCTCAATTTCGGCGAGTGCAGACCAGATTCTACTGCGCATGTGTGGTACCCCGCAGCTATGACGTATTGATGACGCATGTCCGAGCCTACTTCACAGGCCTTGGCTGCAGCTAGCTCCAGCTAGCTCCACAGCTAACTGCTAACTGCTAACTGAAGCCTCTCGGTAGTTTCAGTAATTTAACTCTCATATGAGTTTAATGATTCAGCTGTGAGAGTCTGGACGGCTGCGACGCCTCGTTGATTACTGACTACATTTAGAACAAGCTAACAACAGCTAACAGCTGTTAGCCTGTTGTTAGCTTCAGTTTAGCTACAAGCTAACAGCTAACGGCTAACAGCTAACGGTACGTTTAAGAACCTCTCCCTGGATATTTTACAAGTTACTGTCTGACACTTTAATAATGTCTTTCTGCTATTTTACAGCTTTTAGCTGACGTGTGTCTCCTCACTGTGTTGAGCGATGCTCCTTCATGTCTATGTAGAGCGAGCACAAGCGCGAGCAACAGGACGCTGACTGTAGTTGACTTAACGGACACAGGTGAAGCTGTTAACACATTTAGGATTCTGACTAACACTCCCTTTAATGAACTTTATAATAAACCCGTTTTAAATCCAGTAGAGCTTCATCTAGATGAAGATCTAGCTCTCCACCAGATCTCAGAGGGAAATGTTGTACTTTTTACTCCACTACATTTATTTATTAGGCTACTTTGCTGATTAACATTATTAACACACAATATAATCAATTCTGATTTATTTTTATAGATTAAGATAAAACGGTATTGATCCCTCAGTGAAATGTACAAGCTACCCAGCAGTATAGGCAAAATAAATAAAATAATTAAAATAAATAAATGAAATATCCTAAAAGTTCCACCTTTACCAGCTGCAACATTAAAGTGATGAGCAAATAAAATATAAAAAAAATAGGTACTTTAAGAATATTTGATGTACTTTTACTTGTGTAAGGTTTTAATGCAAGACTTTTACTTGTAACAGAGTACTTCTACACTGTAGTACTACTACTAAAGATCTGAGTAGTACCTCCTGGACTCTGCAACCACACGGACAGTGAACGCAACACCGTGGTCATATGTTGGATGTGAAATCTGCCCATCTTGTACTTTAAATGTTATTTTTCCTACAGTAGAGATCCTCTGGTCGGTGACGGGATGATAAAGTTCGTGCTGATGGTGAACCGGCAGGGTCAGACCAGACTGTCCCGGTATTACCAACCGGTGGAGCTGAGCAGGAGGTCGCTGCTGGAGGCCGACGTGGTCCGCTGTTGCCTGAGCCGCAAGAAAGACCAGGTACCCGTCTGGCCCACAGGCAGTGAAGTATACACGGTGGTCAGTGAAGTATCCACGGTGGTGGTCTGCTCCTTTAACTGCTCCTCTCTGGTTCCTCCCAGTGTTCCTTTGTGGAGTACAAAGACTTTAAACTGGTTTACCGCCAGTACGCGGCTCTGTACATCGTGGTGGGAGTTACAGACAGCGAGGTGAGAGACACCGTTCACACCTGCACCATTCGACCAGTCGACTGATGAAACTGTAGATCTGATTTATCGCTTTATTTTGGTCTCCACAGAACGAGCTGTCCGTCTACGAGCTGGTTCATAACTTTGTGGAAGTTCTGGATAAATACTTCAGCCGGGTGGTGAGTTCTCTCACACACACACACACACACACACACAGAGGTTTAGTTTCAGGAAGGTGAATCTGTTTTACCGTCTGATAACTTTGTGTTCGTTTGTCTCCCAACAGAGTGAACTGGACGTATCCTTTAATCTGACCAATCACAGCTGCTCTCTGTTAACACGACTTCCTGTCCGTTAACACGACTTCCTGTCCGTTAACACGACTTCCTGTCCGTTAACACAACTTCCTGTCCGTCAGCACGACTTCCTGTCTGTCAGCACAACTTCCTGTCTGTCAGCACGACTTCCTGTCTGTCAACACAACTTCCTGTCTGTCAGCACGACTTCCTGTCTGTCAGCACGACTTCCTGTCCGATACATAAATGTTAGTGGTTTTGTTTCTTTGACTCGGCGCCGTCTTCAGATCATGTTCAACTTGGACCGAGTCCACATCATCCTGGACGAGATGATCCAGAACGGACACGTGGTGGAGACCAACAAGAGCCGCGTCCTCGCGCCGCTCACCGCCCTCGACAAGATGGCCGACGGCTGAGGCTCTACAGGAAGTGATGTCACAGACTGACATCATCGGGATCGTGGAGATTAAAGGACTCCTGAAGCCTGTTAACGATGCCGACGTCGTTCCAATAATCAATGGATCAATCGGCGATGGATCAACATGAACAGTTTCTGTTTTTAGATCCAGTATCTCTGCTGTTCTCCACATCTGGAACTAAAGTTAATAAAACATCTGGATCTGTAAAGTAACTAAAGCTGTCAGATGAATGTAGTGGAGTAAAAGCAGGAAGTAGAAATACTCAAGTAAAGTGTAAGTACCTCAGAATCTGTAAGTACAGTACGGTAAATGTACGATGGTTTTGGCCACCGCCGTTTTTTTGGTTGTCGCTTTCTTGTTTTTTGCCATCTCCGTCGTGGGGTCTCCATCTTGTTTTTTTGCAACCAGAAGTGACACTAGAGGGCGGAGCTAAGACACTAGAGGGCGGAGCTAAGACACTAGAGGGCGGAGCTAAGTACAACTGAACGCTGAATTAAACATTTTAAGGCGACCAAAATGTTCTAATTAACTGTGATGAAGTGTAAACACACTGAAAGGGTTAAAGTTGTAAGATGAAAATACGGACAACTAACTGACCGGACAACGGCGTGGTAGCGACCTGTCAATCAGCAGGTAGCCCCGCCCTAAAGCATCCCCTGCTTTATGGTGTATGTGACTCTAAATGAACATCATGCTGTGTTGAAGAAGACTTGAAACATAAAGGGATGATCCCATGTTTCCTGAGGTAATAGATGAAGAGAGCAGTAGACTCATCGCCCCCTGCTGGCTGCTAGACAGGATGATTAAAACCCGACTTCCTCCACAGACCACAGGACTCCGTCTTTACTTCATACTTTGCAAACATTTTAATGATTATTTTTTTTGGAGCATACACATTTGAAAATATCTGTTTTACCTCAAACTGCAACTTGAGTTAAATAAATGTTTATAATAATATACAAAGAAAATACAAGAGGGAGAGCAGAGCTTTTCTCTTCAGATGTGCCTCGCACACAACCAGTGTTTTTTTTTTGTCTCTATAGCTTCATTAAGTAAAAGAAACACCAAATGCACTCTGACCTTTGACCTCTACAGCCGGTCAGAAACAACCCAAAAAAAAAAGAAAACCTGTCGCACACACACGGAAACAAAGAGCAATAAAAGAAAGAGGAGAGGGAAGCATGATTGTTTGGAGGAGGAGGAACTGAAAACAAGAAGCTACGAGTCAAACCAGGCACTAAACTGAGGAAGAGGAGGAGGAGGGTCCACACACACACACACACACGCACACGCTCAGGTGAGTGAGGAGGAGGATGAAGATGAAGGAGATGAGGGAAGGAGGCGAGGGGTTAAGGATGTGAGCTTTTCTTTCATTTTATTCTGCAACATAAATCCTCCTCCTCGTCCTCCGTCAGTCAGTCGGCTGCTTCCCGGCTGATCTGTCAATCACGCGGCGGGGTGGGGTGGCGGTGGCGGCGAGACGGACTTGAGGAGCATGCTCAGTGTGGCGGAGGTCAGAGGTCAGTTGAGGTGGAAGCCTTTCTCCATGGTGGCGGCTAACAGACGCTCTCTCATGATGTCCTCGGAGGAATATTCAGGAAGCTTCAGGTAGTGGACGCACGTGTTGACCGACGGGTAGCTGGAGTCGGTGGCGTCCACCTGCAGCCAATCACACGCACGCACATACAACAACGGGCTCATCGTCAGCAAAAAATACACCGACAACGTACACAATCATATTCACACTAAAAAAAATTAAAATAAAAACAACTTCACTCCAGCTGGAAGTTACGACGAGTATCACGGCCACGTAGACGGAAAGAACATCGGACATTTTGAGAATAATGTCGTAGGTTTACGAGAAAAAAAGTCGTAATATTACGAGAATAAAATCATAACTTTAGGGGAATAAAAGTGAGGAGGAGGAGTTTACCTTCCTGACGATGGTGAGGCGGGGGTGCAGGTTGGCGAGGCCGCCGGGTGGCAGCGTGGAGCAGCCGGTGGTGAACTGAAGGAACGCTTTCCTCTCGTCAGACGACATCCCGCATAAAACTCTGACGAACCGCAGGAAGCCGGGACTGAAGAGGAGAGACACAAAGAGGTTTCTTTAGCAAACGTTGGAGCTGGTACCTGTAGCCCCCTCCCCCCCGTTAGTAACCATGGTGACGTGTTATAACTATCCTTCAGTAAAGTCAGTCAGTCAGAAAGAGAGTCGGACAATATCGGAGAAGCGTTTCAGAGACGGAGAGAAAGGGTTGCTAATAGTTTAGCCTTCTGCTAACAGCTGCCGTGAGGAATCAGGAACCAGGAACCAGGAACCACTCACCTGTCTCTGGTGTAACCCAGCTTTGGTTCTGTGTAGTTGATGATGTCATCAGACGTCCAGGACGGTGATTGGTTGCCACAGAGGATCATCTGAACCTCCTTATGGCTGAAAGAGCTCAACTTCTCCATCGGGAACACTCGATTGAATCCCTCTGAGGAGGAGGAGGAGAGGAGAGGAGGAGACAAGGGAGGACACAAAGGAGGAGAGGAGAGGAGAGGAGCAGGAGGAGGAGAAGAGGAGCAGGAGGAGACAGGGGAGGAGAGGAGAGGAGAGGAGAGGAGAGGAGAGGAGAGGAGAGGAGAGGAGAGGAGAGGAGAGGAGAGGAGAGGAGAGGAGAGGAGAGGAGAGGAGGAGACAAGGGAGGAGACAAAGGAGGAGAGGAGAGGAGGAGAGGAGAGGAGCAGGAGGAGGAGAAGAGGAGCAGGAGGAGACAGGGGAGGAGAGAGGAGAGGAGAGGAGAAGAGAGGAGGAGGAGGAGGAGAGGAGAGGAGAGGAGGAGACGGGAGGAGAGAGGAGAGGAGAGGAGGGGAGAGGAGAGAAGGAGAGGAGAGGAGGGGAGGAGGAGAGAGAGAGAGGAGAATCAGTTGATCTGATCTGGACTAAAACAGTAGAAGCTGTCATTGTGTTTTTCTTTCTGCCTCCATCACATCATCACAGCGTCGTCATGGTAACGGCAGCATCCAGGAAGCAGTATGATGGATTACCTCTGAAGGCCTCCATCTGTTTCTGGATGCCGTGGTGCATACAGAAGTCAAACATCAGCTCCACGTACTCCTCGGCGTTCTCCATGGTCACCATCTGAGACACAACAACAACGTCACCATGACGACAAGCTACAGATGTTCATCCTTCTACAGATTGTTCATCCTTCTACAGATGTTCATCCTTCTACAGATGTCCATCCTTCTACAGATGTCCATCCTTCTACAGATGTACAGATGTTCATCCTTCTACAGATGTAGATGTTCATCCTTCTACAGATGTTCATCCTTCTACAGATGTCCATCCTTCTACAGATGTCCATCCTTCTACAGATGTACAGATGTTCATCCTTCTACAGATGTAGATGTTCATCCTTCTACAGATGTTCATCCTTCTACAGATGTCCATCCTTCTACAGATGTCCATCCTTCTACAGATGTTCATCCTTCTACAGATGTAGATGTTCATCCTTCTACAGATGTACAGATGTTCATCCTTCTACAGATGTTCATCCTTCTACAGATGTCCATCCTTCTACAGATGTCCATCCTTGTACAGATGTTCATCCTTCTACAGATGTACAAATGTTCATCCTTCTACAGATGTACAGATGTTCATCCTTCTACAGATGTTCATCCTTCTACAGATGTCCATCCTTCTACAGATGTTCATCCTTCTACAGATGTTCATCCTTCTACAGATTGTTCATCCTTCTACAGATGTCCATCCTTCTACAGATGTCCATCCTTCTACAGATGTCATCCATCAGCAGCAGAGACGACCTTTAGAAGATGACCTTTACCTCGTCGTCTCCGTTGGTTTTCAGATCCACAGCTGAGAAACCGTGAACCTTGGAGGACGGACAGAACTGGAAGTTCAACCTGAGGAGAACCAAACAACACGTTAGTCTGATGGAGACCGGACCGACCGGACCAGACCGGACCGGAACAGACCGGACCGGACCGGACCGGAACAGACCGGACTGACCGGACCGGACTGACTCCCTCTCACATCTAAAGACAACGTGTCCTGAGGAAAAGCTGGAGATAACACTGGAGCTGCCGGGGTCGTTGTCATGGAGACCAGATGCTGTGTGTGTGCTGTGTGTGTGTGTGTGTTGCAGAGCGGGTCCTACCCGAGGTCCTCGATGCTGAGGGGGGGTCCGGAGCCCAGCGGGTTCCTCAGCATCAGGTCCTGAAGTCTGGTGTTCTTCTCGTCTTCAGATAAACTCTTACTGGACAATATCTGCCTCCTCTTCACCGCCAGCTCCTTGACCTCCTTCAGGAAGCGAGCCCTGCAGGAGGAAGAAGACGAGGAGGAGGAAGAGAAGAGAGAGGAAGAGGAGGAGGAGCAGGAAGAGGAGGAGGAGAGAGAGGAAGGAGGAGGAGCAGCAGGAGGAGGAGGAAGAGGAGCAGGAGGAGGAGGGAGAGGAGGAGGAGGAAGAGGAGGAGCAGGAGGAGGAGGAAGAGGAGGAGGAGAGAGAGGAAGAGGAGGAGGAGGAGAGAGAGGAAGAGGAGGAGAGAGGAAGAGGAGGAAGAGGAGGAGGAGAAGGAGGAGGAGAGAGAGAAATGAAGCATTATAGTGTTATAAACCACTTATAACATCTTTATACTGTTAATAGACGGTTAATAGAGCGTATTCACAAGGCGCATTCTCTCTCTCTCCGTCCCTCTCTCTCTCTCTCTCCGTCCCTCTCTCTCTCCCTCTCCGTCCCTCTCTCTCTCTCCCTCTCCGTCCCTCTCTCTCCCCGTCCCTCTCTCTCTCCCTCTCCGTCCCTCTCTCTCTCCCCGTCCCTCTCTCTCCCTCTCCGTCCCTCTCTCTCTCTCCCTCTCCGTCCCTCTCTCTCTCTCCCTCTCCGTCCCTCTCTCTCTCTCCCTCTCCGTCCCTCTCTCTCTCCCTCTCCGTCCCTCTCTCTCTCCCTCTCCGTCCCTCTCTCTCTCCCTCTCCGTCCCGCTCTCTCTCCCTCTCCGTCCCTCTCTCTCTCCCTCTCCGTCCCTCTCTCTCTCCCTCTCCGTCCCTCTCTCTCTCTCCCTCTCCGTCCCTCTCTCTCTCTCCGTCCCTCTCTCTCTCCCTCTCCGTCCCTCTCTCTCTCTCCCTCTCCGTCCCTCTCTCTCTCTCTCCCTCTCCGTCCCTCTCTCTCTCTCCCTCTCCGTCCCTCTCTCTCTCTCTCCCTCTCCGTCCCTCTCTCTCTCTCCCTCTCCGTCCCTCTCTCTCTCTCTCCCTCTCCGTCCCTCTCTCTCTCTCCCTCTCCGTCCCTCTCTCTCTCCCTCTCCGTCCCTCTCTCTCTCCCTCTCCGTCCCTCTCTCCCTCTCCGTCCCTCTCTCTCTCCCTCTCCGTCCCTCTCTCCCTCTCCGTCCCTCTCTCTCTCCTGCTCTCTCTCTCTCTCCCTCTCCGTCCCTCTCTCTCTCTCCCTCTCCGTCCCTCTCTCTCTCCGTCCCTCTCTCTCTCCCTCTCCGTCCCTCTCTCCCTCTCCGTCCCTCTCTCCCTCTCCGTCCCTCTCTCTCTCTCTCCCTCTCCGTCCCTCTCTCTCTCCTGCTCTCTCTCTCTCTCCCTCTCCGTCCCTCTCTCCCTCTCCGTCCCTCTCTCCCTCTCCGTCCCTCTCTCTCTCCTGCTCTCTCTCTCTCTCCTGCTCCATCCCTCTCTCTCTCCCCCTCTCCCTCTCTCTCTCCCTCTCCGTCCCTCTCACTCCCTCTCTCTCTCTCTCTCTCTGTGTGTCTCACCTGTGCGGGTTGACCAGCTGGAAGTCGTCCCAGGTGAGGATGCCGTGGTACCAGGCTGGTGGTTTTGGTTTTGGGGGGTCCATGATGAACTCGGACTTGGAGTCGTCGTCGAAGCTGCCCACGGAGTACGTCTCCTGGCTGTCCTCGGTGGACGCCTCGGACCGGACCTCGGACAGCAGCAGGAAGGGCTGCGTGTGCGGCCGGTCGGGGTCGTGACCCTGCGGCGAGCCGCGGCTCCGGTACAGCAGCTTGCTCATGTTGGACTTGATGTCTCCCATGCAGAGCAGCTTGAAGAAGGGCTGGGAGACGGGCAGGTCCACCAGCCGGTTGTCCTGGATGCACTTGGCCAGGAAGACGCCCAGGAAGTGGAAGAGCTTGGTGATGCGCTCCAGCTCCTCGCTGTCCTGAGGGAACGGGGCCGGGAACAGGCCGCAGGAGCGCTGCACGTAGAAACCGGGAGGCTTCAGACCGCCGCCCAGGTCCACCTGAAACACAGAGACGCAGGACGGGGATCAGATGACCGCCGAGGTTTAACCGGAGAGCTCGGCGTTTAGAAAGGAAACCCGGACGGGACTCTACCTGTCGGGACTCGTCGTCGGGGAAGTCGTCGTCACACAGCCAGATCCCCAGAGACGTCCTCTGGAACTCTGCTGCCACCAGAGCATAGAACTCCAGAGTAGGACCCAGACCCGTCCCCTCCTCACCCTGGAACTCCACCTGCACACAAAACACACACATAAGAAACACACACACACACACACACACACAGACATCTGCTGATGAAGACTGTTTGATACGATGGAAAGCTCCAGAAGAAGAGAGTGACTATAAACTCTGCTGTCTATCTGAATGTCTCGTATAAATAAACGAGGTCCCAGCTGTTCCTTAAAGTCGACTCTCTCCGCGTGTCGACGTCTCACCTCCAGCACCGACTTCCTGTCGGCGTGCAGCTGCATGACGGACTCGGCCCACTCCATCATGGCTTCTCCTCGGGGGACTTTGACTCGCTCGTGTTTGAGCCGGCCCACCCTGAACTCTCCGGGGTCGTCCCGCCGCACCGTGGTGGACGGCCGAGAGCGCTCCATGGTCGCCTCCCGCCGGTTCTGCAGCCACACGATCGCCCTGTGGACACGCCGGGGGGGCAGAGGTCAAAGGTCAAGGATAAAAATCAGGGATAAAAATAAACAAATTATATAAAAATAAAAAAAATTATAATTTATATGTACAAAATAAATAAATATATAAATATATATATTTTCTGTCATTTTATATAAGGACAAATAAGGGATGAAAATACATTTTATTATGTAAAAATAAAAAAATATGTACAGAAAAAAATTTATGAGTAATTAATAATTTATATATACAAAAATAAATAAATATATATTTTTTAGTAAGGGATAAAATATATAAATTATGAATATATTACAATTAAATACATTGTTTTAAAATATACAGAATTTTTTTTTTTAAATAATATGCAAAAAATATATATATATTTTTTAAAATACACAAATTAATATATAAATGAACAAATAAATGTGAAAATAAATGGTCAAGGACAGGCGGCAGAGGGTCTCTAGTCAAGGTCACAGGTCAGGACTGAAGGTCGAGGTTCAGGGTGGAAGAAGGTGGACACAGTTGGGGTCCGAGGTCACAGACAGGACCTCTGGTTCAGGGGTTAGAGGTCACAGACAGGACCTCTGGTTCAGGGGTTAAAGGTCACCATGACTCCAGACTCACCTGGACGCTCCGAACGCGGTGCAGGTGAAGTAGAGCTGCCGGGTCTCGAAGGGGATGAGGAAAGGACACTTGGAGGTGAGCTGTTCACACCACTCGGGCAGAGCGCCGCTGGCCAGCGCAAGAGGCTCCTGGGAAACAAGGAGACGCTCACATCAGCATCCGGCTGCCGTCACACGCCGTCAACACACGGGAAGTGTTTCCTGAACTCACCTCGATCTGCTGCAGAATCTTGGTTGTGATCTTCTTACTGGTGAACTCCTCTGGAGACGCGTTGAACTGCAGCTCATCAAAATCTACACACACAAAACAAAAACAAAGATTTAAACCTCAAGACGGATCAATCACAAACAGAAAGCCTGCGAGGCTGCAGATAGACCCGTCTCAAAGCATCATGTGGGCAGGAAGCCCCGCCCACAGCCAGCTGATTGACAGCTTGACCCTTCAAGGAAAAGCAAAAGTAATAAAGAAAAGAATAAGAGATAAAAAATAAATAAATTACATTATATAAAAATAAAAAATATATACAGAAAAGATTTATGAGTACTGAGTAATTTATATGTACAAAAATAAATAAATATATATTTTCTGTCATTTTATATAATAAAAAAATAAGGGATAAAAATAAACAAATTACATTATATAAAAATAATACAAATATATACAGAAAAAACTGTATAAGTAATGAGTAATTTATATATACAAAAATAAATAAATAAATATATATTTTCTAGTAAGGGATAAAATATATAAATATTCATATATTACAATTAAATCATTTTTTTTTAAATATACAGAAAAAAATAAGTAATTTATATGCAAAACATATTTTTTCTTTTCTTTAAATACACAAATTAATATATAAATGAACAAATAAATGTGAAAATAATTGAAAATGTTATAAGTATTCTTTTATATTTTGTTATTTGTTTTCTATATTTCTATAATTATTTATTTACTTATTAGGGCTGTCAAAGTTACACAAATATAATATATATATATATACATACATTCAGTAATCAGACATCTGTACGCAAGTGATTGCTATTTCTGATTTTTTTTTTTTTTATATTGTTTCACAGTTAATATTTGTTGTTTTGCGCAGAATAAAAAGTGCAGCTATGATCCAATGAAGATTTTAACAGATGGTCTGACGAGTCCCCGACGACGCTGTGCACTCAGTCTTTTAATGTTATTTAAGAAATGTCTTTCATTTCATACGCTGAGAAGAAAATCTTTAAAAATCTAAATAGAGCCGTAAACTGTGTGTGTTATATGTGTGTGTGTGTGTGTGTCCGTACCCTCCTGCAGCGTGCGAGCGTTGGAGGCGCCGTCTCCTCCAATGATGTAGAGGATGCGCAGCAGCTGCAGGACGTCCTCCACCCCGCAGGCGTTCTGGCTGCAGCCGGCCTTCGCCTGCGCCATCTCCCGGGCGACGCACAGGATCTCACTGCTCTGATTGGCTGAGATCGAGATCGGGCTGAGACCGCCGGAACGACCCCCTGATATACTGATACTGTGTTCACACAGGTCCTGGAGGAGGCAAAAGGTCAGAGGTCAGGTGGGCTTCAGACTTCACAAGTTGATGCTCCAGAAATAATTCTGATATACAAATGTATTTATTTTACGTTTATTAATATATGATAGTGAGTTTGCAGTCTATAATGTCTCTATTTAAATGAATCTAATGTGAGATGTGTTAATATTCTGCTTCATTTGATTTGTTTATTATTCAGGAAATATTAAAGTGTGTGAAGAGTTTCTATAAAGTCTTTTACCAAGTAGTAACCTAAGTAGTGAAATATGTAGAAAGAATAGTGAGAAAAATTTACAAAAATATTTGAGAAATGAATAAGTGAAAAATGTCCAAAGATATCCAAAACATATTGGTAATATAGGTCCAAAAAATGCTGAAAAAATTTCCAAAAAATATGAAAAGAAAATTATGAAAAATTATGAAAATATCTGAAACATGTGAAATGATGAAAAATGTTAGAAAATTTGAAAAATATATCTGAAAAATAGTAGACTGTGTGAAAAGCTTTGTGAAAAATGACCAAAAATATTCAAAACATATTAGTAAAATATGTGACAATATCAGTGAAAAATGTCCAAAAATGATAAGTGAAATATGTGAAATATAAGTGCAATGTAATTAGTAAAATGTGAAAAAAAATTCCAACAAACATGTGAAAGATAGTAGTTAAATATGTGGAAAAGAATTGTAAAAATATTTAAGAAAAAAATATCCAAAAATTATGAATAAAGTATGTGAAAAACAATACGTGAAAAATGAGTTTGGTTTGTGTTCCACTTAAATATTACTGAAAGCGGTCTATAATGTCTCTATTTACATTAGTCTATTGTGAGATGTGTTAATATTCTGCTTCATTTTATTTATTTATTATTCAGGGAAATATTAAAGTTGCATATAATCAGAACACAAGTTTGGTTTCTTTAACTCAAAGAGAAAACGGAGAGGTGACTCACCATCTTTCCGCTCTCCTTCTCTTTGTCAGAGTCCTTCAGCTCTCTGTACATTATCCTGCAGAACGAATCCAACACAAGAAACACATATTAGTAAAAACATAATAGTCATATATATATATACCAAAAAATGCTGGAAAAAAATTTCCGAAAAACATCTGAAAAGTATTAGTAAACTGTGTGAAAAAATGTTCGAAAAATATTCAAAACATTAGTAAAATATTTGAAACAATTAGTGAAAAAATTGTGAAAAATGTAGTAAAATACGTGGAAAAAAATTGTGAAAAATATCTGAATAATATTAGTAAACTGTGTGAAAAAAATGTCCGAAAAATATTAGAAAAATGTAAGTGAACAAATGTGAAATCGTGAAAAAAATAATGAAAAAGGACAAAAATACTACTGAAAAATGTCCGAAAAATGTGTGAAAATTCATATTAAAATATGTGTAACGATTAGTGAAAAATTTAGTAAAATACGTGGAAAAAATGTGTGAAAAATGTGTGAAAAGTATTAGTAAACTGTGTGAAAAAATGTCTGAAAAATGTTAGTAAGATATGCGGAAAAATGTATGAAAAATGGCAAAAAATATCTGAAACATTAATGAAAATATGTGAAAAATTTAGTGGAAAAGTCATGTGCATATACAAAAAAAATGCTGAAAAAATAAAAATACACTCAGACGTCAGTGAAACGATCAGACAGTTAACATCAGATGTGAACCTCCGCCCCTCCGGCTCTTACGTGTACGTGGGCTCCCAGATGCGTCGCAGCTTGTCCGTCTTCACGGCTCCGTTGCAGGACAGCTGCAGCAGCCGCTGGACGTAGTAGAAGATGGTGGACTTGTAGTTGGACAGAGGAAGCTCCACCTCCCGGGTCGTACCCAGACCCGCCACCTGAATGCACAAACACGAGCAGCTCTTAACATTTATACGCTCAAAGAACTCTGACATGTGTTTTTTAAACTTTAAACCTCACAGACTGAGCTCCACGTCGTCATTTTACTGAACAACTTTAAAACGTCTTTTATGAAGCGACTACGTTTCCTGAATCTTCCTGATAAATGATTTATTATGTGATGTTGGTGGTCGTCTTACCTTCAGCGTGAGAGAGAGGTGAGGAGACGGAGCACACTCCACCTCCTCCTGGACCTCCGAACGAGGCGTTCCTGACAGAAGAAAGATAGAAAACAGTAAGAGAGTTGCACCTCTGGATATTGCACATTTGCTGAATAATAAATAAATATGTACTAAATAATAAATAGTGAACTAAGTGAGCATGGAAGCATGAGACTGAATACAGCATCAGAACAGAATATTACTACGATACAAAGCTCTAAATAATTAAAATGATCAGGTATAAAACCAACTCTGTGCATCAGTTTCCGTACAATCTTAAACCAGATCCAAGTAGTAAAATACGTGGGAAAAAATAGTGAAAAATATTCAAAGAATGTGGGAAAATTGTTGTAAAATATGTGAAAAATTTAAGAGCAAAATGTCCGAAAATATTCGTAATATATTAAGAATATAAATACAAAGAATGCAAAAAAAATCAGAAAAATATCTGAAAATTATTAGTAAAACATGAAAAAATAATCGAAACATATTAGTAAAATTTGGGAAAATTGAGTAAAAAACGTCGAAAAAATATAACTGAAAAATGTCTGAAAAATATCTGAAATTGAATAGTAAACTGCGTGAAAAATATTGAAATCATAAGTAAAATATGTAAAAAGGTTACTGAAAAATGTTTGAAAAATATGGAAAAAATTTCTCAATTATTAGAAAATTATGTCAAAAACATTTGTGAAAAAAGTCTGAAAAATGTCTAAAAATAATGAGTAAAATATGTTAAAAAAGTCTGAAATATTTTTTTAAAATGTGAAATAAAATAGTGAAAAATATCCAACAAATATCTAAAACATATTAGTTAAATATGAAAAAAAAAGAAAAATATAAGAAAAAAAAAGTCTAAAAATTATTCGTAAAGTATTTGAAAAAAAACTGAATTTTGAAAAAAGTCCGAAAATATATGAATTGTTTTTTGGTTTGTGTTCCACTTAAACGTTACCGAGAGGTATTTTAGGGTCCTGTGGTGTGTGTGTGTGTGTGTGTGTGTGTGTGTGTGTGTGTGTGTGTGTGTGCGTGTGTGTGTGTGTGTGTGTGTGTGTGTGTGTGCGTGTGCGTGGTACCTGGCATGGGGATCTCCAGGTCGGTGGTCTGCTGGACGTTGGTTCTTCCTGGTCGGGGGTCGAAGGCGGGGACCAGAGCAGAGAACTGTCTCTTCAGGACGAAGTCGTCGTCCCACGTCCTCCTGCGACCTCCTTTGGTCTCGTACTCCTCCTCCTCCTGCGAGACAGCCGCCACACACACACACACTCATCACACCCTCTGACATCACTTCCTGTTACTGGCGACTCATGGCGCCAGGTGAGTGATGATCTACAGGTATCATTCTGTGACACATGAATAAATAAAAAGAATAAGAGGTCTATTACCAGAACCTCCTCGTACTCCTGGTCCTCCTGATTGTCGTCTTCGTTCTCGTCATCGTCGTCGTCGGGCTCCGGGAGGTCCTCCTCGTCGTCCAGCTCGGCCAATAGCGTGTTGGCACGACAGCTGTCCAGGAAGTCTGCAGGAGGTTAAAAAGAGACGGAGACATAATGTTGGTCCAGGGAGCAAAGGAACATCTTAAAGTCCACACTGATAGATTTATGAAAGGTCGACCACCAACACGCCTTCAACACGTCTGTATTCAAACGCTTATAAATAACACGTCATACTCAAGGGGTCCCTTGACCTCTGACCTCCAGATATGTGAATGTGTGAGGCTTTTTGTCCAAAGAAATGTCTGAAAAATGTCCAATAACAAATCTGAAAAAAGTCTAAAAATGTCCTTAAAAAAGTCTGAAAAAAGTTTAAATAAATGACAAAAAAAGTTTGAAAAATGTCTAAAAATGTCAGAAAGAAAGGCAGAAGAAAAGTCAGATCCTGTTATCATAGTAAACTATAGAACCTGATGAATCCATCGGTACCAACCAGGTCAGACTAGCTGGTCATGAAGGAGGTTAAATAACGCTCCCTTGACCTCTGACCTCCAGATCAGTGAATGTAAATGGGTTCTATGGGTACCCACGAGTCTCCCCTTTACAGACATGCCCACTTTATGATCATCACATGCAGTTTGGGGCAAGTCATAGTCAAGTCAGCACACTGACACACTGACAGCTGTTGTTGCCTGTTGGGCTGCAGTTTGCCATGTTATGATGGGAGCATATTGTTTTATGCTAAATGCAGTACCTGTGAGGGTTTCTGGACAATATCTGTCATTGATTAGTGTTGATCATTGATTTACAATAATAAATATATACATACATTTGCATAAAGCAGCATATTTGCCCACTCCCATGTTGATAAGAGGATTAAATACTGGACTAATCTCCCTTTAGGGTTCATTATGAACAGATAAAACATGTGTGATTAACTATCTTAATTGATTGACAGCGCTACTGATGAAGTCAGATGGAGAAGAGAAATAAACTCTTATAAAGCCGGTGAAACAACCACACATATAAAAGAACAAACTCTTTACCACCGATCAAATAAATGGAAGTGCATACAAACATACTAAAACAAGCACAACTTCAATGCGTAGTGACACTGAAGTTAAAATAAAACACCATCAAATAGTATAAAGAGGAAATATTGAGTGTCAGCCATTACTTTTAATTTTAGAAATATTTCATCATGTCATTTATTTATTCATTTATTTATTTATTCCAGCAGCAGCAGGTGAGTCTGTGACTCAGTGACCTCTGACCCCGAACCAGAGTTCCTCTCTGTGACCTCCGACCCCAACTATGTCCACCTTCTTTCACCCTGGACCTCGACCTCTAGTCCTGATAATCACTTCTAATCAGGGTCTGAAAGTAGCACCCGCCAGCCGCCAGCCGCCAAATGGTGGTAAACTGTTGGCAGTGGCGGTGAAATCATCAGGACAGCCGCCACTTTGTCAGGCAGGATAAACGCTAGAGATGGAAACAGAGAACCGTAGTTGTCCACTTTCTTGGCATCTCACGCCTCCGTGACTATCGACTCCTCTTACTGATGCTTTCCCACAGTTACGCTGCACAATGACATGTACGCACGCCGTATCATGTTTCAGTGGCGCTACTAAACCTGAGGCGACGCACCCTATTTCTACCTGATAAAGAGACACTGTGAACAACAAACCTGTGATGAATCAGCAGGAGGAGAGTTAGTAACGTTAGCAGTTAGCAGCCGTTAGCAGCTCAGTCCTGGTTGGTTAAATACCGGAGATACCGACGTTAACGGAGGTGCCATTGAGTTATTATTATGAGGCGTTCAAAGTCAACTCAGGAAAAATTACCATTGGGTGAAGGTAAACTACAACGTTATGATGCGTTCAAATGTAACCTCGTAAAATTACGTTTTTAATGAGAAACTTGAATAAATCCAGTTGTTTGAAGGAGATGTTTTCATCAATATAAATAGATATTAGAGATTATGACCTGTTTAATTTCATAACAACTTACCAAGGTTATTTTTTATTAAAGCAAATATTTAAAAAAATCCTAATCATTTGAATTGTGTGTTTTTATGCAAATAACCACTATAGATGACAATAACAAAGTACAGTACTGTGTGCACTACCCCCCCTCCACGGTGTAATATTAACACTGTAATTCACCGTGTATATAATGTTTATGATGTTAAATATATCGAACACTGAATGACTTCACATCTAAAATGTTATTCCTTCATTGAACACAGATTTCTGAGTGGCAGATACAAAAAAAAAACTTAAGTGAAAAAAGTTAAATTCAGACCCCGGGTATAATAATCGATCGACAGCCCTAAAATATATTAAATATGATATATTAAAATATCAGAATAATTTTGGCGATAGAACCACAAACTGTGGTATCGATCCAAATATCTAAACTGAGACCAGCTCTGCTCATAAAGAGGATTTGTTAATATTCTGGATGTTTTATAGTCTAAAAGATGAAATCATCGATAATGAAAATATCTTTTTCTTATTATACTTATTATTATTATTATTATTCTGCTCTATTTAACTTGTATGTTCACCTGCAGAAAACCAGTTTATTAATCAAGTATTAATAAATAATTAAAGTGATATTTTAGCTGCTGATCTGCTCTGATGTAAAAACAGTTAGACAGCAGGTTAGTGGAAGCAGGCTCTGTGTGTGTGTGTGTGTGTGTGCGTGCGTGTGTGCGTGTGCGTGTGTGTGTGAGGTCACCAACCGTAGAGCGAGAACTCGGCCTCCTGGCCCGTGTCGCTCTCGCTGGACGTGGACGTCAGGCTGGTCGTCAGGGTGTTGCTTAGCAACTGGCCCACCGACAGCCCCGTGGTGGCCGTGGCTACGTTATTGCTGCTGGTTACTATGGAGGTTGACATGGTAACGGTGGAGGTGGTGCCGGTGCTGGTGAGGTTAGGAAAGCTCTGAGCGCCCATGAGAGGAGAAGCTGCAAACAAACAACCAGAGGGAGGGAGAGGAATGGAGGGAGGGAGGGAGAGAGGGAGGAAGAGAGGGAGGGAGGGAAGGAGGTAGAGAGAGAGGGAGGGAGGGAGGGAGGGAGGGAGAGGAAAGGAGGGAGGGGGAGGGAGGGGAAAGGAAAGGAGGGGAGAGAGGAAAGGAGGGAGGGAGGGTGGGAGAGGGAGGGAGGGAGGGAGAGGAAAGGAGGGAAAGAGGGAGGGAGGGAGAGGAGAGAAAAGGAGGGAGGGAGGGAGAGGAAAGGAGGGAGGGAGGGAGGGAGGGAAGGAAGGAGGGAGGGAGGGAAGGAGGGAGGGAGGGAGGGAGGGAAAGAAGGAGGGAGGGAGGGAGGGAGTGAGGGGGGGAGGGGAGAGAAAAGGAGGGAGGGAAAGAGGTTAGTTGGTCAGGAACCAGAGAGACAGAAGCAGCAGCAGGTGAAGCTCGTTAACATCCAGCTGCTGATTGGCTGAGGATGCTCAGAGCAGCTGGTCTCAGGTCAGTCTCAGGTGTCTTGAGGCTGAGACGCTCTGAGATGTCTCAGGTCGGTCTCAGGTGTCTTGAGGCTGAGACGCTCTGAGATGTCTCAGGTCGGTCTCAGGTGTCTGGAGGCTGAGACGCTCTGAGATGTCTCAGGTCAGTCTCAGGTGTCTGGAGGCTGAGACACTCTATGAGATGTCTCAGGTCGGTCTCAGGTGTCTGGAGGCTGAGACACTCTATGAGATGTCTCAGGTCGGTCTCAGGTGTCTGGAGGCTGAGACACTCTGAGATGTCTCAGGTCGGTCTCAGGTGTCTGGAGGCTGAGACACTCTGAGATGTCTCAGGTCGGTCTCAGGTGTCTGGAGGCTGAGACACTCTGAGATGTCTCAGGTCAGTCTCAGGTGTCTGGAGGCTGAGACACTCTGAGATGTCTCAGGTCGGTCTCAGGTGTCTGGAGGCTGAGACACTCTGAGATGTCTCAGGTCGGTCTCAGGTGTCTGGAGGCTGAGACACTCTGAGATGTCTCAGGTCGGTCTCAGGTGTCTGGAGGCTGAGACACTCTGAGATGTCTCAGGTCAGTCTCAGGTGTCTGGAGGATGAGACGCTCTGAGATGTCTCCGTTACCTTTATCCTTAAAGGACCTCTTCTCTATCACGGAGCAAACTGACAGGTTTTATGAATATTTAATATAATATTCAGTGTATAATAACAGTACAGATTAACTCTACAATTAACCCAAATACTGAAGTTAAGATTATTTCCTGATATTTTTATGAACTTTTAATATATATTATGTATTTTTAACAGTCATTCATAATTAATAGTCTTCTCTTTTTGACAGATGTTGTGTTTTCTCCTCCCTGACGCTTTCAAAATAAATATTTAATTTAGTCTTCACAGATATGAATGAAATGCTGATAAAGATCAGCTGTATATCTTATTAACACGGTGTCTTAGACACGTGACCCCTAGTGAGGGTCAGATTACAGTCACTACAGAGCGGATTATTATTATTATTACAATTACAATTATTATTATTATTAGTAGTAGTAGTATTACAATTATTATTATTACTTTTATTATTACAATTATTTTTATTATTACTACAATTATAATTATTAGAATTATTATTATTATTATTAGTAGTAGTACAATTATTATTACAATTGTTATTATTATTACTATTATAACAATTATTTGTATTATTACTACAATTATTAGTATTAGTATTAGTTGTAGTATTACAATTATTATTATTATTATTATTATTAGGACTAGGGTTGTGATTGTTTTTCCAACTAGTCTTTCAAAAAGAGACTTAATTAAGTGTAGTATTACTCCCTGACAGTTACAGAGTAGTATTAGTGTAGTATTAGTGTAGTACTCACTGGCAGTACTCATGACGTTCCTGCCCAGCGTGTTGGTGTTGTTGTCGCTGCTGCTGCGGCTCAGGTTCATGTTGTTGGTGGCGTTGGTTCGTGACATGTTGGGCGCGCGGCGGACGAAGGACTCCATGAGGCTGGCCTCCCGTGATGACAGGTTGGGCACGCTGGCGCTGGAGCTCATGGGGGCGCCGGCGGCCAGCAGGGAGCTGACGGAGAGCCGGGCGTTAGCCGCCGAGCACAGAGGCCTCTGGGAGGGCGCGTCCTTGCTGGACGACTCCGACACCGAGCTGACGTCGGGGGAGCTCACGCTCACCAGCCCCATGGAGATCGCCGTCGCCGGGTCGGCGGACGAGTCCTTGTTTCTGGCTTCGTCGCCGGAGGCGGGCGTGTCGGCGGTGAGCGTGCCCGTGCTGGACGCCGAGCCGGACCCGCCCTCCGCCGCGGAGGACAGCACGACGATGGGCTCGTGCTGGTGTCCGTCGGAGCCGACCCCGACCCCCGTGACTCCTCCCACCGCGGAGCCCTGGTCCAGCAGCAGCCCTTCGGCCCTCCTCTCCAGGCGCAGGCCGCCGGCGCCCGGCAGCCCGGCAGACGAGCTCAGGCTGATGTCGGAGGAAGAGGCGACGCTGCAGACGGAGCTGCTGCTGCCCTTCCTGCTGGAGGAGCTGGCCCCGCCCAGCGACGTGGCCCCGCCCTTGTCGGGACAGTTATTTTTCACCAGGCTGCTCCAGGACTGCTGCTGCGAGGAGGACGAGGTGGAGGAGGACGAGGACGAGGTGGTGGTGGTGGTGCCGCCGCTGGCCGCCGGCGTCGCGGAGGGTCCCACCGTGGAGGAGGCGGGGCCTGAAACAGTGGATGAGACAGGTTTGGGTGACGGCGCTGTGGCAGCCGACTCAGGGTCGTACCCTGGAGCAAGCTTGAGGTCAAACTTCCCTTCAGCGCCCATACGGTAAGAGTTAGAGCCGCCAGCATCCCACGTCACATCAATCCAGCCTGGATGGACAGAGAGATAGGAGGGAGACGGACGGATGGATGTCAGAGACCCGGCAGAGAGAGAGAGACAGACAGAGAGACAGACAGAGAGCAGAGGGACAGAGAGAGAGAGAGGGACAGAGAGAGAGAGACAGACAGAGAGACAGACAGAGAGCAGAGGGACAGAGAGAGAGAGAGGGACAGAGAGAGAGAGACAGACAGAGAGACAGACAGAGAGCAGAGGGACAGAGAGAGAGAGAGAGACAGAGAGACAGACAGAGAGCAGAGGGACAGAGAGAGAGAGACAGACAGAGAGACAGACAGAGAGCAGAGGGACAGAGAGAGAGAGAGGGACAGAGAGAGAGACAGACAGAGAGACAGACAGAGAGCAGAGAGAGAGAGAGAGAGACAGACAGAGAGCAGAGGGACAGAGAGAGAGAGAGAGAGACGGATGGATAGAGACACACAGACAGACAGACAGACAGACAGAGAGAGAGAGAGAGTGGTGGAGAGAGAGAGAGAGAGAGAGAGTGGTAGAGAGAGAGTGGTAGAGAGGTAGAGATAGAGAGAGAGAGAGAGAGAGAGAGTGCTAGATAGGTAGAGAGAGAGAGTGGTAGAGAGTGGTAGAGAGAGGTAGAGAGAGAGAGCTAGAGAGAGAGTGGTAGAGAGAGGTAGAGAGACAGCAGAGAAGCAGCTTACAGTCAGAGCAGCTCCTCACGGCTCCACTCTGGACCAGATCACCACTTCATGTGATATTATTACAATATTCCTTTAATAAACCTAAACGCTGTACAAATGAGAAATATCTGGTTCCAAAAAGTTGGCAGCAAATATTCATATTTGCTGCCAACTTTGTTCACATTTTACTCATCAATTTCAGATATTTTTCAGACATTTATTACATTTTTTTCTGACATTTTTTCACATATTTTTCAGATAGTTTTCATATATATTTTGGACATTTTTTGCAAATTTCTTTCAAAGTTAACTAATTTTAAAATATTTTTTCAGACATTCTTAAAATATTTTTCAGAACTTTTTTTCTGACATTTTTCAGTGATGTTTTCACATTTTACTAAAAATATTTAGATATTTTTCGGACAGTTTTAATTATTTTTCAGATCTTTTTTGGACATTTTTCACGTACATTACTAATAATTTTCAGAAATATAATCTAGGATTTTTTTCCTCATATTTTTCGGACATTTTTCAGAATTTTTTTCACATTTTACTAATAATTTTCAAATAATTTTCAGAATTACTTTCACATTTTTTGGACATTTCCACAATTTTTTTTACATTTTACTAATAATTTTCGGATATTTGTTTGGACATTTTAAAAATATTTTTCGAACATTTTTCACTCATTTTGTCAAATTTAACTAAAGATTTTTGGATATTTTTAAAATATTTTTCAGACATTTAAAGATATATTTATTTTTCAGATATTTTTTTCACATATTTTACTATTAAGTTTTGGATATTTTTCACATATTTATTTATTGTTAGTTATCAAATCAAAAAGCATTGAAAAATGAAAGTACATTTAAGATATCATATTTAATTGTATTTGTTTATTTCAGGTTAAATATGTATCTGTACATCTTCAGAGCAGCTGTTGGCTTTTATTCAGAGTGATTGAATGGGCCTATATTGTCTAACTTAATAATGTATATAATGTACATATATTAACGTTGTATTGGGGGTTGGGTGTTTAAAGAACAATCCGTCAACATGTTTTAAAACGCCACTCGAGGAGGTTTTGGGTCCAGGTGGAGCGATGGGAGAGAAAATTATGAATACAGTCACAGAAAATGACAATCAAAGCAAAAGTAGAAAATATTTCTGGCAAATGCAAAAAGCGTCAAAGCCACAAAGAAAGAAATTAAACTGAGAAACAACACTAATCCTGGTGTGTGATTTTTAAAATGATAATCAAAGAGCTGCTGGTGGCGTCTCTCGGCTCACAGACACAACCTCAGATCGGAGTAAAAACACAGAAACACCAGAGAGAGGAGCGAGAGGCCGAGAGGAAGAGGAGGAGGAGGAGGAGGAGGAGGAGGAGGAGAGGAGGGAGGAAGGTGGTTGTTATTTCCTACATGAGCACAACTCACAACTTGTATTTAGATCTGATTTAACGCAGACCGTCGAGGTGACCTGCTGATTGAAGAGCGTGTGCAAACGCCGCATCACTGCGTCCGATTAGTCGCTTATAGAGTCAGAAATGAGTCGACTACGAGACGTGACCGATGACATCATTCGACACCACGTAGAAGTGGCCAAACTCGGGCAGAGAAGAAAAATTCAGACGTACTTGTTGGATAGTCGAGACATTAAACTGCAAAAACGGTTTATTTGAGCCGTTTTAAGAACTAATTAATTCCACGAGGATCTTTGTTGTTGCTGTTTAGATTAGAGGTTGTGCTGATGTGTTAAAAACTGTCTCTGCTTACATCGAGGTCCAGTTTGGAGCCACAAAACATCTGATCGTTGTGATGAAGGTAACACAGTTTATAGTCTAAGTATATAGTATATAAGTCTAATGCAGTGAGGGCCAAAGAGATAATGTACTACGGAGTATTAGGGCCACATTGAGGGAAAACACATCTGAGATTTACACAATAAAGTCAGAACTTTATGAGAAAAAGAGTCGTAATATTACGAGAATAAAGTCATAATTTTACGAGAATAAAGTTGTAACTTTACGAGAAAAAAAAGAAAACACGTAAAATTACTACTTTATATTATGACTTTATTCTCATAATACGACTTTTTTTCTCTTAAACTTCTGACTTTATTCTCTAAATCTCAGATGTATTTTTTTTCCTCAATGTGGCCCTAATACTCCGTCGTACCGTCGTACCATAGACCTCCAACAATGATCAATAAAAATAAAAAATGTAAACATAAAAACAGTTATTCATTTCTACTATTTGTTTTAAAAGTCCCCAGGGAGCCGCTGGAGGAGCTGAAGAGCTGCATGTGGCTCCGGAGCCGCAGGTTGCTGACCCCTGTAGACACACTGACGACGCTTAAATGAACAAAATATTCACTTTTTTTGCACTAATTCTGAAAAAAGACAATATTATATGGGAAGTTATTGTCGTTATTAATGATCTATTAATAAGCTAACTGTAAGCGGAGCTAGCACACGTCACGCCGCCATCCTGGCAGCTGATTGTGAATATGGTCGCTGAGTTGTTCAGATACAGCTCAGACAGATGTGATGTTTCCACCAGTCTACACCCCAGAGGTCACGTTAAAGGTCACACGTGGGAAAGTTCAGGGAGAAAAGGGTTAATAGAAATGTTGTTCTTTCTTACAGGAACCTGCTGATGACACGTATGGAAGAGATAACGTACAGCGAGACGGTCACTGTGAAATAAACCCGACAGGGCGATGCTGCACCCCGACGTGAAGAATATGTAAAAAAATATCCAAAAAATATTCAAAATTGATTAGTAAAATATGAAAAAAGTGAAAAATGTCCAGACAATATGTGAAAAATACCCGAAAAAACATCAGCGAAAGATATCCCAGAAAATATGTGAAAAATATCAAAGAAAGATATCCATAAAAATATGTGAAAAATATCCGAAATTGATAAGTAAAATGTGAAAAGTGTTGGGAAATATCTGGAAAATGTTTTTAAAATGTCCAAAAAATATTAGTAAAATGTGAAAAACAATTGTGGAAAGCATGAAAAAATGTCTGAATATATCTGAAAACTGTCAGAAAAATTTGAAAAATGTAATAAATGTGTGAAAAATATCCGAAATAGATTAGTAAAATGGTTTTAAAAAATGTGTGAAAAATACCCGAAAAATATCCAAAAACTTTTAGTAAAATGTGAAAAAAATGTCCGAATATATCTGAAAAATTAGAAAAATGTAATAAATATTTGAAAAATAACCAAAATTGATTAATAAAATGTGAAAGAAATTGCCAAAAATGTGTAAAAAATGTAAAAAATGTAAAAAATGATTAGTAAATAAATACATCCCAAGACTCGGGTCTGTTCTACATAGCAACGGTCTGTTCTACATAGCAACGGTCTGTTCTACATAGCAACGGTCTGTTCTACATAGCAACGGTCTGTTCTACATAGCAACGGTCCACTATAGAGAAATAACAGACCGTAGATGCCGTGATCGACCAATCAGAATGGAGTAATAATACGTTGATATTTGAACCAGCAGGTCGTAAAGTTGAACTTACTAAATGAATTTGGTCTTGAAGTTGAAGACGGTCGTGTCTTTATATATTAACTGCTCTGAATGTTTTACCTAAATTTAAACAACTTGCACCAAAATGTGAACTTTTGAATTTTATGAAAAAACAAAAGATTTCAAATTCAGAACCTGCCGGCACAAATATCTTCCCCCAGCGGAGCCTGTGAGAACAGAAACAGGAAGCTGGACTCCTGTTTAGACAATCAAAGTTATGAAATCACTTTAAATCAAACAGCTGATCTGGTCGGTGTGTGAGTCCGTCGTCCTCTGAAGCTGCAGGATCAGTGACGACGTGTTTCAGGTGTCTTACCGTTGTGAGCCTCTCCGGTGACGGCGCCCTCTCCGGCCGGGTTGCCGTCCTGGTCGCGCCACTTCCAGTCGATGCCGCGGACGACCCGCGCCCCCGGTACAATGTACTTCATCACCTGGGAACGAAACAGGCGCCGCTGGCGACGAAGGTTCGCCTCCGCCTCCTTCACAGCTTTACCTGAGGGAGGAGGACGGAGAGAGACGACGTTCATATCAAACATTCAACTGTCGACGACAGAGAGGAGAGAATCCCACAGCGGTCCGATACAACGAGGATAAACTCAGATGAAGTTCTGTGAGAAGTCGATCAGAGAAAAGCTGCTAAAGTCAGGACGACACCACAGAGCGGTGTGGTGATGAAGAGGTGTGAAGAGAGACACTCTTCATCTAACGTTAGCGCTACATGAGATCATTAATCAGAGACGTGCTGTTATTTCCTGTTTGTTTAATGGAGTTCTGCTGATTGAGACACCAGCTGTTGACTCCGTCCTTCTGGTTATCATCTCTACAGTTTAGTGCAACACTACGGGGGCCCGTGTTGTGAATAACGCCGTGACATCATCACCACGTCTCGTACAGAAGAATGAGCGCAGCCTTACCGAGCTGGTCCTCGCAGACGGCGGTGACGGTGCCGTACAGCTCCAGTCCGGACAGAGACAGGTAGTGAGTCTGACCGCTGGCGTTCTTCCCCATCTGCTTGATCCGGATGTGTCTCCAGCCCTGCTTCTCCTCTTTGGACGGGTCCAGAGGCCACGTGGCCGTCGACCTGAGACAGACGGAGACAGACAGACGGCTTCACGTCAGCCAATTGATCGCCACAGTTGATGAATTAATGGGTCAGTTTATTGGCAGCGAGAGGGAGGAAGGTCGTCTAAAGGTCGTCCTACCCCGGCTCATTGAGGCTGCAGTCGTCTACGTGGGTGTAGAGAGTCGTCCAGTTCTGACCGTCCTTCGACACCTGAAACACCCAGTTCCTCAACGCAGAGCGCCCATAACCCCTGCAGCAGGAGGAGAGAGGAGGAGGAGGAGGAGCAGGAGGGGGATAGAGAGGAGGAGGAGAGAGAGGAGAGGGAGAGGAGAGGAGGAGGAGGAGGAGGAGAGAGATGAGAGATGAGAGGGAGGAGAGAGATGAGAGAGGAGGAGGAGGAGAGAGATGAGAGAGGAGGAGGAGGAGAGAGAGGAGAGGGACGAAGAGGAGGAGGGGGAGAGAGGAGAGGGAAGAGGAGGAGGATGAGGAGGAGGAGGAGGAGAGAGGAGAGGGAGGAAGAGGAGGAGAGAGGAGAGGGAGGAAGAGGAGGAGGAGAGAGAGGAGAGGGACGAAGAGGAGGAGGGGGAGAGAGGAGAGGGAAGAGGAGGAGGAGGAGGAGGAGGAGGAGGAGGAGGAGGAGGAGGAGGAGGAGGAGGAGGAGGAGGAGGAGGAGGAGGAGGAGGAGGAGGAGAGGGAAAAAAATATATATTCTTGTTACCATCATGTTTTAGGTTGAGCTGTAGGTGCATTTGGTTTATTACCTGGCGTGTCTCAGGGGGTGTGTTTGGTTCATTACCTGGCGTGTCTCAGGGGGTGTGTTTGGTTCATTACCTGGCGTGTCTCAGGGGGTGTGTTTGGTTCATTACCTGGCGTGTCTCAGGGGGTGTGTTTGGTTCATTACCTGGCGTGTCTCAGGGGGTGTGTTTGGTTTATTACCTGGCGTGTCTCAGGGTGTACGCTGAGGGAATGACCCAGAGGCCTAGGTCGACGGCGAACCAGGCGTTCTTGTCGTCATTGGTATGGCAGTTGAGGGCGGAGCTGTCCCGACTCAGGATGTCCTCCAACCGCCCGTAGGGGAGGTTCCGCCCCTCTGATGATGTCACCACCACCAAGCCGTAGGCGGCGGGGTTTACCCACTCATAGGCCGTCCTGAATGGAATAAAAATGAGGCGTTATTAGATGAATATTTAACTGATAGTCCAGCTGTGACGATGTTCCAAAAGTCTGGTCTGAAACCACCTCTAGTTTACCAAGTTAAATACACAAAAAATATCAGATACAAATATCCAAAAGAAATATGTGAAAAATATCAGAAAACTATTAGTACAATGTGAAAGAAATGGTGAAAAAAATGTTCCAAAATATCTGGAAAATATTTTTAAAAAGTCAGAAAAGTATCCGAAAAATATTAACAAAAAGATGAAAAACAATTTTTAAAAATGTGAAAAAATGTTCGAATATATCATATAAATTTGAAAAATTTAATAAATGTCTGAAAAATATCCGAAATTGATTAGTAAAATATGAAAAGACTTGTGAAAAATGTCCAGAAAATATGTGAAAAATATCCCAAAATGTATGAGTAGAAAACCGTCAAACCAAACTCCATTCAATTTTCTAATTAATTCTGCCCTGCATAACGTGACATCTGGAGCCACTTGAACAAAGAGGTATAGTTTGACTGTCGCTGCCGTTCTTACTTGGCGTTGGTTCCGACCCAGTAGATGATTCCATTCTCATCAAAGTCGTGTTGGTGTCTGAAGGTGAAGGTCTGTCCTTCCCTCAGCTTCCTCACGAAGACGAAGGACGAACGCTCGAAGTCGTACCACTGCTTCGCCACCTGGAGGACGAAGACGGGGGGGAGGGGGGGGGGTTAACACTCAGCTCTGGTAGAGTGTTTTAAAGGCTAGTTGTGTTCAAAGCGTCCTCACCATCTTCAGCAGGTACTGCTCCAGAGACTCCACAGTGGCGAGCGGCTCCATCTTCAACATGCGACCCGTCCGGTCGATCAGAGCCGTCTCGCCGGGCGCTCGCTCCAGACGGAACCGCAACCTCCTCGTCAAGATCTGACGGGCACAGAACACACTCTTTACATTAAGTCCGTCCTTCAGAGAAGCCGGAGTGTCCCCCGCCGGGGTCCAGAGCATACCGGGACTGACCTGCAGGTTGTATGAGGATCCCGGAGTGTCGTACAGGTGCAGAGGTAGACGCTCTATTGACTCCAGGACAGCTATCAGTTTACGGATTAAGGCAACAGCTGGTCGGCTGCAGACACACAAACACAGTTCAGCTTTAATCTGATGGTGAAGCGAATAGCGTGAAGTGTTTTCACTGACGTCCTGATGTTGTATGTGTCTGTGGTTACCCAGCATAGCATAGTCCATCATATCTGTACAGAGACCTGTGAATGATACCGGCGGTCCAACACACGCAAGTAGTGTTGCACTCGTTTGTATGCAGGAGAAGTGACAGAAATAGTCGTGTAAAGAGAGAGAGATGAAAAAGTAGCTTGAGAGAGAAGTCTGGGTGTTCAGGCTGCCAACATGTCAGCTGGTGTTTGATGCCGTTACCTTTCATCGTCTTCATTCTCGCTGAAAGCCGCCTTAAACACATTGATCCTCTCCATTAAAGGCTTACAATCATGTTTCAGGTCCAGGTCAACACTCTGCAGAGACACAAAGACAACAACTCTCTTTACATATAGCTGGAGGCTAACTAACGCTAGCAGTGGGCTAAAGCTCCTCATCTAAATGTCCTCTGTGTTGTTGTCTGAATCCAGATATCAGACATTAGAGATGAGTAACTGATCTGAGGCTCTAGAGGTACGATATCAGAGGAACGTTTCAGAGACGGAGAGAAAGGATGCTAATAGTTTAGCCTTCTGCTAACAGCAGCTTATGAGCTCTCAATGATTTTAGTTGACTTAAAAGTCCACTTACATTATTGAGGACGGTGAACAGAGCCTGGACCAGACCGCTGCTACACATCTCATACGGAGAAATCGTGTTTTCATCCTTCAAGACTACGATCAGGTTCTCCAGAGCCGTCTTCATCAGATCCCTCCACGTGTTCTCCCCTTCAATACACTGAGAACACACAGAACACACAGAACCAGCATGTTACTCTCATCCAGGTACCACAGGGTCCAGAACCAGCATGTTACTCTCATCCAGGTACCACAGGGTCCAGAACCAGCATGTTACTCTCATCCAGGTACCACAGGGTCCAGAACCAGCATGTTACTCTCATCCAGGTACCACAGGGTCCAGAACCAGCATGTTACTCTCATCCAGGTACCACAGGGTCCAGAACCAGCATGTTACTCTCATCCAGGTACCACAGGGTCCAGAACCAGCATGTTACTCTCATCCAGGTACCACAGGGTCCAGAACCAGCATGTTACTCTCATCCAGGTACCACAGGGTCCAGAACCAGTAGCAGGTTCCAAGTGTGTGTGTGTGTGTGTACCTGTCTGTTGGTGTGTGTGTGTGTGTGTGTGTGTGTGTGTGTGTGTGTACCTGTCTGTTGGTGTGTGTGTGTGTGTGTGTGTGTGTACACCTGTCTGTTGGTGTGTGTGTGTGTGTGTGTGTGTGTGTGTGTGTGTGTGTGTGTGTACCTGTCTGTTGGTGTGTGTGTGTGTGTGTGTGTGTACCTGTCTGTTGGTGTGTGTGTGTGTGTGTGTGTGTGTGTGTGTGTACCTGTCTGTTGGTGTGTGTGTGTGTGTGTGTGTGTGTGTGTGTGTGTGTGTGTGTACCTGTCTGTGTGTGTGTGTGTGTGTGTGTGTGTGTGTACCTGTCTGTTGGTGTGTGTGTGTGTGTGTGTGTGTGTGTGTGTGTGTGTGTGTGTGTGTACGTGTCTGTTGGTGTGTGTGTGTGTGTGTGTGTACCTGTCTGTTGGTGTGTGTGTGTGTGTGTGTGTGTGTGTACCTGTCTGTTGGTGTGTGTGTGTGTGTGTG